>NC_049991.1:20698548-20776796 GCF_000003815.2 Branchiostoma floridae | reverse complement strand
CATATTGTACTCTCCTATACGTTTTGAAGTCGATATAGTGCAGCCATGCCACACTATGTCAGCATACTCAAGAAGTGGACGAATAAAGGACTTGTAGATTACTTCGAGTACATGTCGTGGTAATTTGAATTTAAGTTTGTTCAGTGTTGACACACGTTTTGATACTTTGGCAATCATGTGAGTAATATGTTTACTCACATGATTGTATACATATGTATACATGTTGTTATATAGCCATAGTATAGGAAAGTTCCCTCACTTTAAATCATTGTCTAATGTTAAAAAGGTAAAGTGTTTTTCTTAGAGTTTTGATCAAACGACATTATACACATCTCAATCTATGTTTTTGATATTACTAAGAAACAGAGGAAGCCGAACAAATGTATTAAAATAGTTTAGAAATTAGTCTTAGAAACCATGTGTGCTGTATTACGACCCCTTGTATCTCTACGCCTGCACTTAGCCCGATTGGGCATGAATGTGCAATAAAAAAGAGATATTAAAAAGAAGAAGGCTGTACACACCCGTCCTCCTCTTAGAGAACGCCCTCCTGTACTCCAGCGGCCCCCTTGTGACCAAGTAGTACCTGTTGACGGCGATGGCGGCCAGGTTGACGGCTGACGTCGCCAGCGCGATGCAGGTGAGCGCTCCGACGGCCTCGCACGCGTCTCCCGGCACCCACTTCGGCATGAACACCTGGGCGAGACGGGGATAAATTAAGGTGGCGTCGTATGTGGCGTAACTGGTAGAGCGTTCGACTCGGAAGCTATAGGTCCCGAGTTTTTTTCCCAATCCATCGTAACTAGATGATGCGAGATATTTGTCTTCTTTCGTTAGTTGTGCATATAATTCTGGTCTAGATGTGCAGCATTAACAAGTGAATTGCGCATATCTGTGTACATTTCTAGGGGCGTATTGTACCCAAAACTGCATTTTTGCTAATGCGTTGTAGTTACATGCAGCTGATAACATAAGCTACTTGTCTTCCTTCGTAGTTGTGCATGTTTCTTATCTAGATATGTTGAATTAACAAACGGATTGCACAATATCATTGTACAATTCGAGTAGTATTTTACCCATTAGTGCATTTTTGCCAGAAAAAGTCATTGTACAAACTTCGGAGGGATAGCATTTCAAAATGGGCCAAATGTTAAATTTTTTACCTCCGAAAGCACTGTCCCAAAAAAAATCTCCAAGAAGATCCTACGATGGTGTAAGATAGTACCAGACTGGCCAAGGAGTGTAGTCAGCCAAAGAGTGTATATTGCCCCGGTAGCCAAACACACTCCAAGGCCTGCTTCCTACTCTGCCAGCTTTTGATACTATCTTATTCTACCGTAGGATCTGCTTGGAGATACAAAAGAATGCATTTTTGAAGGAAAAAAAAACTCCTAGGCCGGCTTCCTACTCTGGCAGATTTTGATACTATCTTATTGTACCGTAGGATCTGCTTGGAGATCACCAAAAATGCATTTTAAAAAACATACCTGCATTTGTGAAACACACACACACACACACACACACACACACACACACGCACACGCACACACACACACACACACACACACACACACACACACACACACACATGCACACACACACGCACACACACACACACACACACACACACACACACACACGCACACGCACACACACACACACACACACACACACACCGTACCTGTAGTCTGACCACGAGTCCCAGACAGGCCACCAGGATGTCCAGGAAGCTGAGGTTGAGGATGAAGGCGTTGGAGGAGTTCTGCAGCTTCCGCGTGGTCATGATGGCGAGGCTGTTCAGGAGGTTTGCGATGATCCCGATCATGCCGGCGAAGTCGATGTACAGGGAGACATACTCGAACAGCCCCCAGTGCCATATGCTCAGGTTCGACATGTTCACATGAGCACCCGTAGCGTTAGCCTTGTTTATAGCGAGACTCACCATGGTGAAGCGTTTAATTGATCAATTTCGTTCATCAGAATCCAGTAGAAGAAATCATTGCAATTTTCCAACGTAGAAAAGGTTCCCTGTAATATGCCAACCAAGTTTACTAAGTCGTGATTGTCAAGTTCCTGCTGTCCTGAATAATAGCATGTAGGACAGCGAGTGTTTCATTACTGCTTCTGTAGAGTTGTCGATTGGCTAACCCTTTGCCAAAGTTGCTTTCACCTGTACAACTATCCTTGTATCAAGACTGTGAGGCGCTGTCCGAATAAATACCGCTGATATGTTTCCCGCGGCAAATTCAGGTGGTGTTCTCTTTTAAGCAGAGAACGATGCCATGTACAACTTATAGGATGGTTGCAGTGGTAATCAGTCCTTCCTCCGGTAAACATTCGTATGCGCGAACTAAATCTTCTCTTTTCAAAGTTATCCCTTGTTTAAATTGTTTGAGCTATCCGAGCGTCGCTGTCAGAAGTCTGCTGACAAAGCCCCCGTCTAAACTCGGCCAACTGAGGGTATATTTTACTACCGTAACGGTAATCTCACCTTAAGAAAGCCACAGGGTTCCATGCTGTCCCGTTGGGACCGGAAATTTCGATGGAGTTTTTTTGGAGGGTAAGAGTCCTCCGAGCAGAAGTGTTGCATGATATCGAAGGCAGCCGCAAATTGTCGCCGGTGTCCATTCTCTGAACTCCAAAACAACGAATGACAACTTGTCGCTAGGTCGGTTGCATATAGCGGCCGGCTGCGCTGTTCAAAGCTTAGACGATCAAAACACTTCATTTTGTCACGACGACCTCTTCAAATCACCCATTAAAGCCAGGGATTGTCAGTTCTATGGTTCATGTCCCATGAAGAAGTCAAATTTGAGTTGAATAGACGATATATGACTTAAAGATCTCATATCTGCTCATTTTCAGCGACTTTATTACGATCATGACATACTTTAATTTAGTTGCTGTCGCACAGTACTTTCCGACCACAGCCATTTTCCCTTCATTTGCCTGCAATTTTCATCAAGCTATTTATGTAAAAAGGTCATCATATACATTGTATTAAATGGGAACATCATCATCATCATCCGGGCGTGCTGGTTGCACGGACGGCCATGACTCTCTTCCTCAATCCGTGGGAACCGTCTACTTGAATCATTGGAAAGCTAACATAAACCAAAACTCAAGACTATGTTGTCCATACAGTTAGCATCGTAGTCACTCGTCAACTTGCTACATTCGCCGATCAGTCTTATTTCTGTAAACGAGACCAAAATCTATGTTTTCATTTTCTTCATCTGAAGACTAAAATGAGAGCTTGTGTGAATGACACCCCTACAATGCATCTTGTACAGCCCCATAATGACCAATACCCTTTCGCATGTTGCGTCAGGCACCCAAATCTGTTTGCCTTTTCCATTGGAAACACCCATTAGCGATCGCTTTGCACAAATGCGCGCCTTCCTGTTTTTAACCTTTCCTCGGTAGCCGCTCGACGTGCGTTATCCAGGAATTAATTATTCAAGAGAGGAAATCGCAAGGCCGGGGCACAGAGAAGTCAAGGTCTGCAGTAAGCCGTTAGCAAGACCAGTCTGGAGTCCAGCCTTGATCGCTTTGTTCCGCTCCCGAAGGTAACGCCAACGTTAGCGACCTTCGGAAGCGGAACAAAGTGATCAAGGCTGGACTCCAGGCTAAAGCACGACCTGATCAGTACAATGCTGGGCTCAGTAATCTTCAAGTAGATGTAAGGATCAGGGTCATTCTCAGCGTTTTACAACTCTTTTTAAAGAGGAGGTGAAAGGTGTGTTCTTTTTTTTACAGAGACACATACAAAAGATGACAGAAGGTCATTAGTTTGTCATCCATTGTGTCTCGGACACAGCATTGCAAGTTGCAATCCATCCATATCCTTTCCACCGCCTTTTGCCCGTTTGTCTTTCTCAACAACACAACATCGGTAACATTGGTGAAAACCCGGGTCCCCTGCGTTCTGAGTCAAACACCCTAACCGTTACTCCAACACGAAGCTACACAATAGTGTACGAGATTTGTGCTCAATTATTCCAGAACCTTCCAGAGATCACCATAATAACCACGGCAACTCGATGTTGTCGTCTAACCCTGCATCTCACAGCGAGGAAGTTTTGTCTTCTTCCGTCAATATTTGCCCATTACCCCCGCCCATGGAGCCGCGCACACGGTTGTGTGACCCTCACCGGTCATGTTGACTTTCAGGGTGGGAAACTGGACGCTCTGGTTCTTGTTCTGGAGAAACACTAGGCAACACTGACCTCGTGTTGTGGTAAAACGCCCAGGAACTGGTGCAGTGCTGTCTCCTCCGTGGGGCCGCGCAAATGATTGTGTAACTTTCACCGGTCATGTTGGTTTTCGGGGCAGGAGAAAGGGAAGATCGCAAACATTACTGGTGTACATTACAGTACATTGTACATATTACTTGGATTATACACATTGATGAAGGCAAACAGTTTATAAGCTGCCAGATTGTCTTTGGCGTTGTGTCGATCCTAAAAATGTTGGCGGGTGATGATTTTGGCAACTACAGTCAAACCTGCCCGAGCGACCACCTCTTCTCAACGACCACCTGGCCAACGCGACCGCGACCGGCCCAAATTAGGACCCATAACGACCACATCATTTTCAAAATCGAGGTTTTCATCGATTTTTTATGATAACTAGCGTGATTTTGTGTCGAAATCGGCCAGTTTGCGTCGTATTTTGACTGCCATTACGATGTTATGTTTAGAATAATATTTTTGAATTTACAGAATAATTTGGAATTTACAATTTACAGTGTGCGTGTTGTATTTGACATTAGATACTTCGCTTCTTTGCGTGCGTGCAGTATGCTCGCTATTTGCCATTAAACACAACGGAAACCATTTATACTTTGCATCGGGCATGTTTTGAGTCGATACTCTTCTCAGCGACCAGCTGTCCAAATCGACCGCTTTTTCCCGGTCCCCCGGGTGGTCGTCTTGGGCGGGTTTGACTGTAATTAATCTTGTTTTTATTTTCACAGTCACCTTTGTTCTTTAAGCTAGTGAGACGGTCCAACATATACTCTCACCGCACATACATTTATTGTATGGACTTATAGCATTTCACAGCTTTGATCTTTAAGCTTGTGAAATGGCCCTACATGTACCCTATCACATATACATTCATTTTGTGAACTCCCAGCATTTTTCTTCCTTCCTTTTTTTTTATTTTCTAGTTTGCTATACCGGTAGGTAGATTTTTGCGTTATGAAGTGAATTATCCTCAGTGTTGATCCTGAAGAAGGCGACAGGTAAAAATTTGATCGGTGTACCGGATTTGTGTTGGAAGAAGCAAATCATTAGCATTGTACTATGCTTTTCCTTCGCTTTTTCCTTAGATTTTGTTATGAATTTGACATAACCTGCGCCCAACAGCGGTAATCCTGAACCCTGCGTGCTAGATATATATCTTTTTCTTAGAAGAGAATTACTTATAAAAAGTTTATTTCATCCCCGCGTACGTAACGTACCGTCAATTGGAATACATTTGGTTTCGTAAACTTATATAGTCGACGAAATACGTCTCAACGGCCCCTTTTGTCATTACACATGAATATTACATGGATGGAGTTAAGAGTAATAAGCGACTGACATCATAGCTCTACAACCATCTCTATAACGAGACGGGGGACGTTATAACATAAGCTAACTGCAACATTTGATCCACCACTCCTCGAGTCATGTGTCTGATCTTCTTAAGTCGATGTTTTAACACCAGTTTACTGCCCGCTCCAACACAGACTGTACAATCGAAACTGTCCAATTTTTCTTGTGTTAAGAATTGCAGTCGTAGTTCTGCTTCTGAATGATTTCTACCAAGCTGAGAGCTAATATGATAAGGCCTGTTGATGGTCGAGTCCTTTGTCCAATATCGGAAACAACAACCTCCTCCTCGTGGTGAAAACATCTTCCTTCTGAAACGTTCCCCACTTTGAAGCTTCTTCTCAGGCAGAAATCCCTTCCGGAGGAGTACACAGACCTCATGGACGATCCCTTCCACAAGGCGGTCCCGCAAGCTGCAAAGATTCTGTCGCAAAACGTCTCGCACACCGTCAGAGTCTCGTAACTGTAAAACGTGTTCTGAAAACCAAAGCATTAAAAGTAATCATTGAACAAATACTAACACATCATGTAACACCAACTACATCCGCTAGTCGGCGCTTCTGATTGCAGCATGTACTTACATGAAACTGTGGAAAAAAGTTAGTGGATATAAGACAGGTTGTTTGCCCATGCAAATTTATCTTAATTTAACAATTTAGAAATATTAACTGAATAACATAGTCAGACATCATACCGGTACCGCATCCAGATCTAATGCCAGAACTCGGGGAAATACTAGGTCCGATCTTGGCATACCAAGCCCATGACAAACATGGAGTGTGTAACAATCAGACAAGTTCCTAAGGCCCCCTTTCCACTAGACGGCGCTCTCACTGCGACCTAAATAGGATATGTGTAACCTTCGCTTCCACACTGGGTATATCTAACAAAACGTAAAAGTGTGACTGAGAAGACAACAAAACACACAAATTGTAAAAAGATTCGTTTCTTTTGTACAGAATTCGTTGAGAGATATGCCAAATTTTAGGTCGCAGAGAGAGCGCGGCGAGAGCGCCGTCCTAGTGGAAAGGGGGTATAAGAGGAATGGTTGCACTATGTGACTGCTTTTATCGGGAACGTAACCAGACCAGAGAGTGCTGGGGTACCAAAGTGCACGGAGTTCTGAGTTTTATCGTGCAGAATGTCGTGCGAGTGACAGGTGTGACAGATGCTCTGTGACCAAATCATCTGCACGAAGTGTCATAGGAACCCTGTCTGTATAGCTGGATGCTTTTGTAAACAGCATGCCGTCCAGACGCACGTCCTACACTACAGAAAGAACAGATCAACCTCATGTACAAACTCTACTCTTAAATGGCACTGCTGACAAGCTGTATATCGTTTATATCTACTGAAACAGCAATACCACTCTAGATCATTAGGTTAAATGTGTAACCGTGTTTTAGTGTACTTAAGTAACTATGAATGTCAAAACAATGTTTTTAACGCAGATAAATGTGCAACAAGATACAATTACGCCTCTGGCTGCTAGACCCTTGTTTTACCATTTGAGACTTTTAACTATTATTTTGTGTATTTTCTCCCGCTGCAAATATTTCAGCCCTCCCCATATTACCATGTCCGGTACAGAGTTTCTACAAATTTCGTTAACATGATAAAAACAGTGCCGTGCCAATAAACTGTCCTCTATATTTTGTACCCGACCTGTATGGAATTTATAGCATGATACAGCTGTTTTGGACCTATTTATCACAAGTTCAACATGTTGCCACTATGTTTTCCGAGCCGCCTTTGCGTACATTACTCATGCCGTATCGCGGCTAGGTGCTTTCATGAACAATATCTCGCGGTCACATGATCGGAGCCACGTGTGCCCTCGGGCCTCTCAGGCGGAGAGCCGAGGTCGCGCAGGTTAGCGGTGATATGTGGGGAGGAAATGCCGAGGGCACGGCGGGGAGAAGAAAGCGGTCGTTGATGAGAAAAGGGTTTCAGATGGGCGAATGTTTGACAGGAACGCGATGATGTCCTGGCCACCAGCTGTCGCCACGATAGCTATATAGCACTACTTACTTAATAGTCTCCTCCACAGACTTCTATACCTGCTTGCTTTTATTCTATTGGAGGAGGGGGGGGGGGGTAATTCTCGGTTTTCACCTAAGTTGACTTAAGTTCTCTAAATGCCGGGAAAGAAACCACGGAAGGAAGTTTGCACAGAAGTGGAGTGTGCCGTGGAACTCAGCCGTGGAAGGGAATATGGCCCCGGCAACCCTTTTGAAGTCTGCGAAGGAGACTAGTATATAGAACGGGTCGTCGTAGGTTGATGAGAAGTTGGTGCAGCAGGATATACATGTAAAATCTTGCTGGCATTCTTCGCATGACTTCTTTTTTTGTCGTAAGATCGGGAAGAACGACACTGAACAACGATCTGCGGCATGCCAACAACCTTAGCTTTCCCGTCACAAGACAGACGGATTGTGCTTTATGAATATATCAGAAAAGAGTTTCCATATTTTGAACATCTTGATGTAACGGATAAATTTCTATTTTTGATGCGCCTAGATAAACCCTGTATATCAAACATTATTTGTTCCTATATCTACACCTGTACAAAGAAGCGAGAAGATGTCGACCATCCTGTTAGCTTAGTACCTTCAATTAGTTAAATTGTATTTTGTTGTCCCTTCATATGTCTGCTATGTCTGTTATCAGTGGCCTGTACCTAGCCCGTCGAGGCATGAATGTACAATAAAGGTCTTTCAATCAATCAATTATTCTGTGTCAAACATGACCAATAATTCCTATCGTAAACTTGTCGTGCGACGAATGAGATCGGGCCCTGTCCTCCACATTGATGATACTTAGAGAAAATGTCAAAACATTTGAATGTACTTTGAGAGAGGGAGAGATCTAGAGAGATTAAAACAGCTTGATGAGCTTTCTAACATCCTTGCTGGGTTTGTACATTTACTTCACGAAGGCTAACTTTCTCTGTGGTGTTTATCATATACTCTATATGAACCGAATCTTTGAAAAGCCCCTGATAACGACAGGCAGCGAGCGATATGCAGGACACAGAGTATAGAGAGAGCGGAACCGCTGGAGGCAAACTATTCAGTACGGAATGAAAAGTCAAAGTGTCACACGATGTTATTGAAAGATGGCGAAGCTGTACATACAAAGATACCGCCTGAAAATAAATCAAGAAAAGATTTGGACACCTATTTATGTACAATATGACTGCGATATGAATGATGACATCAACTGAAGGTTATATTATGAAGGTTGTGTATGAAATAATGGAACAGACATCAGGTGTGAGCTAGCTGATCTTGCTCTTAACTTAAGAGTAAAAAAAGAACACAGAAAAATACAGAAACATGAATGAAAGAGGGGGAGACGTTTATATGCTTGAACTATGAGTGCATATACTGTCGCCTAGTGTCATTTTCCAGAAGGCATCTCAGCAAACGAAATATTGAGTGAAGGAAAGAAAACAGTACTCATTGGCTGAAGAGATGTTTAAGTCCCATCCCTAACGTAAACGTGCAGAAGGAAAGAAAACCATGATATTAGATGAAAGAAGCTGTAATGATAGGGGATAGAATGATAGGGGATCACCAGATAACAGAGCGGAAACGCCGGAGGAAAACTGCTCAGTACGGAATGAAAAGTCAGAGTGTCACACGATGAAATTGAAAGATGGCGAAGCTGCACATATAGAGATACCCACCTGACAATAAATCAAGGAAAGATATGGACACCGATGTGTGTACAGTATGACTGCGATATGAATGATGACATCAACTGAAGGTTATATTATGAAGGTTGTGTATGAAATAATGGAACAGACATCAGGTGTGAGCTAGCTGATCTTGCTCTTAACTTAAGAGTAAAAAAGAACACAGAAAAATACAGAAACATGAATGAAAGAGGGGGAGACGTTTATATGCTTGAACTATGAGTGCATATACTGTCGCCTAGTGTCATTTTCCAGAAGGCATCTCAGCAAACGAAATATTGAGTGAAGGTAAGAAAACAGTACTCAATGGCTGAAGAGTTGTTTAAGTCCCATCCCTAACGTAAACTTGCAGAAGGAAAGAAAACCATGATATTAGAGAAAGAAGCTGTAATGATAGGGGATAGAATGATAGGGGATCACCAGATAACAGAGCGGAAACGCTGGAGGAAAACTGTTCAGTACGGAATGAAAAGTCAGAGTGTCACACGATGAAATTGAAAGATGGCGAAACTGCACATACAGATATACCCACCTGACAATAAATCAAGGAAAGGAAAAGAAAAGATATGAACACAGACGCGTGTGCAGTATGACTGTTATATGAATTGTGACATCCATTTTTTGCTGCAGGCTGTATATGAAATGAAGAAAGAGGCGTCATGTATGACCATAGCACACATTATATAGCTCTTAACTTAGGACTAAGAAAGAAAACGTAAAATAAATCAGAAGCATAACAGAAAGACAGAGAGGTTCACATGTTTAAACCACGCTTGTACATTCTACTCTCGTCATGACAGAAGCTGTGATGTACAGAATGAGAGAAAAGATCACCAGATGACAGATCTCATACCTGTGCAACATCACGCACGTGAAAGCACAGGAGAAAGAGACCACTAGACGACAGACGGTGCGATGTACAGAAGGAAAGAAGAGAGAACTAGATGACAGAAGTTGTGATGCACAGACATAGACAAGACAAAACTAGATACCGGAAGCTGTGATGTACGGAAGGAGAAAAGAGAGAATTAGATGACAGAGGCTGTGATGTATAAAAGGAGAGAAGAGAGTTCTAGATGACAGAAGTGGTATGTCCAGAGAGAAGAGAATACTTAGAAGACTAGTACTGATACAGGATACTATTAGATAGATCACACACACGACAGAACAGAATTAGAGAAGAGACAGATGGTAGATGCAAAGATGTACAGAAGAAGAGAAGAGATCACTAGCTGACAGAAGCCGTGCCTGCGCAGCATCATTCAAGTAACAGTGCAGATAGAAACAAGAGAGAACTTAGATGGCAGAGGCTGTTATGTACAGAAAGAGACAAGAGAGTGCTAGATGATCGATTCCTGTGCAGGATCACACGTAACCTTACGGAAAGAGACAAGAGAGAACTACATGGCAGAAGCTGTGATGTACAGACTGAGGAGAGAAGAGACCACTAGATGGAAAAAACTAAGATGTACAGAAGGAGAGAAGCTTAAGAGCTCGCAACATGACAGAAATTGTACAGAAAGAGAGAAGTGGGTACAACATGACAGAAATTGTACAGAGAGAGAGAAGAGAGCACTTAGAGGATAGATACCTGTGCAGGATCACACACGTAACAGTAGAGGAAGCTGAGCTGTTTCAGACACTCGTCCGAGGCTGCTGAGAGCGGGTAGGTGGCCAGGAAGATGATGTCTATCTCCCGCTGCTGGCAGCAGCTTCGCGACTGGTACCAGCTGCAGTTCCGGAGGTTCGGCTAAAAGGGGAGGAGGTAAAAAAATAATGGCTAATAAATTAAACGCTTTTACTCTACAGGTATAGCTCCTGTGGTACTGTTAAGATAAGTTTCTCCGTGGATTCGGGTACCGACGAGTAATAGAGTTGCATATAGAACCATGAAATTTGCCCAACTTGATCAAGTAAACCATTGATGATACTGAAACACCACCCTTTTTGCTGGTATATCAGGTGAAGTTTCGTAGGTTTCGTCTGTGAGAATTATTGCTCCAATACCATCTGTCATGCTTCAGTCAGTGCTCATTGATAGAATAATCACCTAAGGTAAGCACGGTAAAAGAAATACACACAGAACATAATTCTCTCTGCATCTTCCAATCATCAATTAAGCATGCAGCGCTTTAAAGTTTCCCTAACACTACCCTTTCCCATTGAACCATTTTTTTTTTTCTCTGTTAACAAAATTCGTAACAAACCATACCGCAACAAAGACCTCAACAGCTAGAAGCTTTAAGGTCAAATGTAGGGGCAGGATATAACAAGATGACGTTACACTGTACTGGTAAGGGATTTCTTACCTGTGCTGAAGGTGCTCTGTTATCGAAGAACGGGCAGTAGTGTGGTTCATCCTTGTAGTTTTCTTTATGCCTGACCTCACTGGTAGCTCTTAAACGTGCTGACGTCGGCATTTTATCCTTCTTCTTCATCTTGTCACTCGAAGCCATGTCCTGTTCTGAAGATCCACCATCACCGGTGTTTCTTTTACATCTCTGCAACGGTTCCTTTACTTTGTTCCTCAAACAACCAGAGGGTCTGGTGTCTACATGTTGTAAGTAGGTTGGTAGCGGTTCGTCCTTGAGCAGTGCACGTCTGTGTATTCTACGCTCATCAGAATCTGCCTGATCCGTTGGTAATTGATCGTCTAATTCCCGTAATGTTGGGGCAAATCTCTGCACTGTGTCTTGTTTGGAATCGGAGTTTTCATGGCCAGAGAAATATTCCGCGTCGGGCAGTTCCCGGATCCTTATCCCGTCTGTTTCGTTCACACAGACCGCGGCAAACGACAAGGACGCAATAATTCCAGCTGTAAGCGCAAACATCGGCACCATCAGCGAGCGTCTCCTTTCAAATTTGCGACGTCCAAGCGACGAATCCATCCTACCGGCACGCCCTTTTGCTGCCCTCTCCGCTTCCTCTGGTTTACAAATGAGTCTAGAACTCCCGACTGTTTCGCGGTTGCCTCCGGAATCCGAAGGCTTTTTCTCTCCGCATGCCGTTTGCCATCCCGTCTTTTGGCGTCACATGAAAGAGCACAGACAATGTACGTTAGTACAAACAGAACAATTGCCAAAACGATAAGTCTTCACCCAACCTTGTTGGAATATGATCTTGTGTTAGGATACAGAGTAGCAATCCCCGTTCTGTATCACATGGTTAGGGTTTCGAATCTGCCTAGCCTCCAAATAAGGGTTGCGTTGGGCCCTTCGGAGGAGACATGGGTGCTTAGATGAACTACACTTTCAGCTCGTTAGTTAAAATCTACAGCACACTTCTCTACAGTTAAACACTTGAGGTTGTGAAACAACCAGAGGGGCGAGTAGAACAGAACGAAACAATATAAACAAATATCCTGGCTCCCGCAAATCGAACCCGGGACGTCAGATCACAACACTAGCAGCCTAACTGATAGAGCCAAAAGCCTGGCAGGCGTTTGGCATAGTCAGTTAGCGCTTCTTGAACCCCCACTGTTACAGTTGCCCCCTGTTTCATGATTGTACTGGAAGCAAATGCAGCCGTAACGTGGTCATTGAACAAAAAAAATCACATCCAATACTTAGCTATAGCCTGAGTTACGGGCAGCCATCCAAGACCCTTCCTCCCTTGAGACCTGTGACTAAAAACGTTATCAATCAAATGCCAACACGGCTGCAGTCAGACATCAGTACGCAATCACAAAGCGGCAACACGGAAACTACGGTTGCGAGTCCTCCTTCAGAAGTTGAACACGTTCGAATTCCCGAATGAGCACCGCCTGCCTATCATCACTTACCCGCACAACTAACGTTATGTTAGCCTCTACCAGGCCTTCCTACGGGGTGCGGGGATCGTAGCCTCCACCAGGCGTGCGGGGATCGTAGCCTCCACCAGGCCTTCCTACGGGGGTGCGGGGATCGTAGCCTCCACCAGGCCTTCCTACGGGGGTGCGGGGATCGTAGCCTCCACCAGGCCTTCCTACGGGGGTGCGGGGATCGTAGCCTCCACCAGGCCTTCCTACGGGGGTGCGGGGATCGTAGCCTCCACCAGGCCTTCCTACGGGGGTGCGGGGATCGTAGCCTCCACCAGGCCTTCCTACGGGGGTTCGGGGATCGTAGCCTCCACCAGGCCTTCCTACGGGGGTGCGGGGATCGTAGCCTCCACCAGGCCTTCCTACGGGGGTGCGGGGATCATAGCCTCCATCCGGCCTTCCTACGGGGTGCGGGGACCGTAGCCTCTACCAGGCCTTCCTATGGCGGTGCGGGGATCGTAGCCTCCACCAGGCCTTCCTACGGGGTATGAATAGCCTCCACCAGGCCTTCCTATGGGGTGCGAGGATCGTAGCCTCCACCAGGTCTTCCTACGGGGTGCGGGGATCGTAGAATTCGGCAAAACTGATCAGAAATCGGCCAGGGGAGTCAGTCTACGCGTAGGTTCACGTTCCTCTCCGGCTGCATGGCCGGCCAGCTCCTATGGTAGAAAAACTCCCCTCTCTACAATAGCCAGCGTAGACAGTCTGGTACAGACTAGCATTGTAGTGGCGGCTGACGCACCGTGCACTAACTTATGAGGGTCTGTATGCTCTTTTCCGTAAGGCTTAGGCAGCCTATTTTTATTGTTGTCGGGACCCCCCATGCTATTTTTATTTCCCGTAATTCGTAGTGGAAACCATCTTATGTACGTAATTTGTAGCGTGGCGACCAAATGTAGCGTATTTGCTAATGCAAGTTCCTTGATTTAGCGTAATACGTAAGGGGTTCTTCTGAATTCAGCGTAAATGATTGTCGGGACCCCCATGCTGACCCTCACGATTATAGATAGATGGTTTATTGCGCAATAATTGCATCAGTGACAATGTATGGCAATGTATATACAACAAAAGGTACAGTCTAATAATACACAGATACAATATATTGCAACAGTTTCAGTTACTACAATACTAGTGGAATCTGCGGTGGGTAATAAAGGGAACTATGACATACATCAGATTGAATATTTCTATGCTACTAGCGACATAATATCCGTCAAAAGTTATTAAGGAATGGTACAGTTATATAAATTCCGTCCTGCGGCGCGGCTTGGCCGTTTCCCTCCCGCCGTTCGTCTGGATTTAGACCCGGATTCACGGCTCATCTCCCGCCCTATCAATCCGCCACGCAAGGATTTACTCGTCACTCTGCGCACGGCGTGCAGGTTTGCTGGAGGTTCTGCGTTAATTATTACAGCTCGCCGTTAGTTCGCCGTCAAAACAGATCTGAACTCTTCACATCGACTGTATCGATGTTATATTCTACAAGCGGAGGTTGGTCGTGGAGAAAGTAGAGGTCGGGATTTTTACCGGCTAGCTCCCCTCACGATTTACTCGTCACTCCACTGCGGGGAGGTTTGCTGGAGTGCTCCGCGTTTATAATTGCTTTGCTTCCAAAAAGAAGTTAAACCCAACCTGTTTAGAAATAGCCAACTCTAGTATTACAGTAGGATATTGTTCATAACTGTGCATTGTCACTTGTATATCTACTATGTTTATACCATGTACTTGCAATTAGCCCTCGGGCACGAACTTGCAAATAAACTTCTTATAATTACAGCTCGCCGTCAAAACAGACACGAACTTTTTACATCGACTGTAACGCTAGCTCACCTTTAACCGAGGGGTAACCTATATCCGATTTTACGGGGTACTGTTCGCGGTAACACCATAGACTGCAGTCTAATACCATGATTGAATAATGTTCGCGGTGGTTTTTTAGTTCGCGGTGAAGCGGTCAACACGAAAACCGCGAACATTAATCCACCGCGAACATTTCTGCATTTACAGTATTAAGGAAAATCCGCCACTCAAGAATTTACTCGTCTCTCTGCGGTGGGCAAGTTTGCCGGTGGGGTCCACGGTAATAATTACAGCTCGTCGTCAAAACAGACACGAACTTTTTATATCGACTGTAACGCTAGCTCACCTTTAACCGAGGGGTAACCTATATTCGCTTTTACGGGGTATTAAGGATAGCCTGCCACGCGCGGATTTACTCGTCAATTACTTCAATCACTGCTTTTAAGAATTCAGGCCCAATATAGGACCAGAACAGAATAATCTCAGCAGGTACTTTTCATGCTGTAAATAACTCATCAAATATACAAAATATCATCTTTTTATACCATCTTTTAGTTTCTTGATGATCAAAAATGAAAGCCCCTGAGAGAGCTGTCAGTTCTTTTCAACCACCCGGGGCAGACGTACCGTTACATCAGAGCCTGCCTTGTGTTATTAGCACGTAGTAATCTATCTGTATTCCACCACCTGAGATGAATAAAAACGCATCACAACTGGAAGGTAATCAGGCCGTTCATGGCCATTTTTACGATGTAAGAAGGGATCGGGGACGGCAATATCTATACATCTCTCTCTCTCTCCTTCTCTCTCTCTCTTTCTCTCTCTCTTTCTCTCTCTCTCTCTCTCTCTCTCTCTCTCTCTCTTTCGCGCATACTTGAACACGCACTAAAACCTGGACAAGAAACACATCCCAATATCCTTCGGATCTAAAGTATTATACCTTCCAGTTCTCATTCCAGGCGCATCATGACAGATACCCAGTAGCTTGTGCACCTGAGCGCCGCAGCGGTAAGATTCGGATCCCACTACTAAAGCTACGCGCGGCCGCCTGACATATTCGTGCATGGCAGGCGGCTTTATACGGGCTTAATGTGGAGACAAACACCAATGCATCACCGGAGCCCGATATGTTACTAACACCGACTGTGGTTGAATCTCTTTGTGCTTGCAGATTGCAGCTGTCCCACTATGAGCTATTCGTAGACGACTGACAACGTGATACTTTCGGCCAGACAGATTCGGCAAAAGTTTATGAATTGCTTGTATTGAAGATCCAAATGTGATGCGAACGAAGCCAAAGAAGCGATACCAATGGATGAGCATACGCCGGATGAAGGCTACCGATGAGTCCCAACCTGAATCGAGAGAGCTGAACACATTCAGAGACAGGCTAGGTCTTTGATTATAAGGAAGGGAAACAGTTACATGTTTTACGTTGTAAACTGTGAAGCCAAGTTACACTCTCTTTGCAGTCGATCCAGAATATTTGATTTTTTGGTGCTTTTTCATACTTAATTTGTTATCATTTTTCTAATAAACTTAACTAACACAGGGATTCTATTTAGCTTATAGCAAGGCTTAAACTCCGGTACTGATAATTGAACAACTTATTAAAAAAACAGCTTCCAGTCAAAAAGCATTCCTAAGGAACCCATTATCAAGAAGAGTTCAAAGCTAGTTTCTCTTGGCCGCTTACAAATTACAGTAAGCATGTTGGCATTTTTTACACTATACTTATGGCTTATCCGATACTGAAGGCATCTGAGAGGTCAGTCTAAATTGCCTTGTAGACTGCTTAATGGTTTTATTCCGCGGGCTTGTCAGGCTTGGAACCCTCCGCGGGGACCGATTTGTGCTTCGCGGCTTTCATATCTGTCTGGTTCCGCCATTAAACATCTTCCTCGCGTGGCGTTATAATAGTGACAAACTGTCGTCTGCACAGACGTAAGTACTGAACTGATTTGGAAAAGGCTGACCGTGTAGCATTAAGTTTTGACATGCCATCCCCTGGCACAGAAAAAAGAATAGTTAAACTTTCGTTTACTATTGTACACACTTCTAAAGTTTTTACTATAGAATACGACCGATTAGCGAACAAAAAGTTTGTATAATAAAAGGCAAATTTACACATTCAGTGGACAAACAAAAAATCGTCATAGAATTTGTGTGTGTTGTTTGTCCTTCAAATCATGCTTTGACATAATTTCGCAGCACTTACCAATAATAAACCCAATGGCCCTTCTTTTGTCGCTCAAAGATCAATCGTTCTAGGGTCGCCGTCTTGTGGAATGAGCTTAATTGAGCGACAAAGAAGACGAAGAGCAAACGATAATTCCTCTGTTACTGTTACAGTAACTTATTACGTCTGTCTCTGTCAACTGTAAACGTCCAGAGGTGAGGTTAGAAATCAGCTAATACTCTAGCTAACTATAAGTGTGCATCACTTCTGTGTCCTGTACATTCTTTTGTTGATTTATAGACAAACAACGAGTCTTCCTCTGAAGCGAGGAATGCGCCTACAAACTTCAACTGTCTTGGAACACAAAATGCTGTTATGGATCCATGTTGGTGGTTGGTTCAGCAACATCGTACGACGATCGCACGACCACGCCCTAACTGAGCGACAAAGAGACAATGCGGTTTAAACCTCAAGTGTCCCTCCACAGCGAGGAATGCCCGCCCGGAAGTCTCACTGCGGGCAGGATGAAGACATATCGGCGGGGCCTTATCTGCGTTCTGCATGTGAGAACCGATAATATCTGCCACAAATCAACACGCCGAGCTAACGACGCCGATTCTTCATGCGTCGCAGGGCACAGGCAACGGCTTTATTTAGTTAACTAAAGATACAGTAAATACATTTGATTTCGCGCGGAGTCAATTTCGCGGAAGAAGGGAATGAGGGTGTTTTTTTTTTTTGCTGTGTTTTATGGTTGAGGTTGAATTAGTTCACTAGTACAGTGACAATGCCCTTGAATTGCAAACCTTAATAGTGGCAAAGTTACAACTAAGACCGTGAAAATAAGATAAATCGCAAATGCAAAAATTCCTTGATTATATAGTACGCTGTAGCTAGCTCAGCATCATAGAGAGGTCGAGTTGAGTTCTTCAGCTTAATGCAGTAGTACAGATGCCTTTTGGGTATTCATGCTGTTTGAATAATTCTTTGATTACCACAACATATAGCTATGCAGAGCAGTACGATGTAAAGGTAAAAATTATGTATTTGCTGATAAATGTTACATTTCTAGTTCGTCAAAAGTATTGTCGCTTTAGAAAGGAAACAAAGACAGGCCTCCCGGACAGAAGAGAACATCATATCAGATTCAGACGTGTCCTACAGATACGTGGTTAGAAACGTGAAGGCAATGCATTCTACGATAGAGACGCATCCATAACGCGGCTAGAACCGAACAAATGGATCACATTACTCATGCCGGGTTATGAGAATTTGCAGGGGATTATGCTTGGACAAATGCGTTGGTTTTGTGAAAAGGCCTCGAAGGATACCGAAGTATGGAAGCGGCGTTTCAGGATAAGCAAGTTGGAAGTGCACATTTGTCACAGAGAAATGTGCCAGTTAGATTTCATCAGCATGCACAGTGTTACAAGGATACATCCTAGCAAGTTAGCATCCGGGAGAATGGAGAATTCCTGATCACCATTTTTTACGTTATGATTATGTGTCATGTCCTTGTAATGTATTGTGTATTACCCAACGAAACTATTGTGAAGTCAGCAACATTTAAGTAGACCAGGCCTGTTTGCCGTGATGTTGATTCAAGGCCAACAACAAACATCTAAGAAACAAGGGTCTAAAATCTTTGTTTAGCATCAGGCAATCACTTGACAAAGCCGATTGTTCACTAGCTGTTAAAAACAAGCTTTTCGACTCTTGTATTAAACCTATATTACTTTATGGGTCCGAAATATGGGGAACTCTCAAAAGTCCCAAAAATTGTCCCATTGAATCTGTACACCTAAAATATTGTAAACACTCACTCAATATCCCCAAAACAGCTAGTAATCTCGCAGCACAGGCAGAACTAGGGAGGTACCCCATTCATCTGGAGGCCTCCCTAAATACAATCAAGTATTTCATTCGACTTAGCAAGAACGTGCCAGCTGACAACCTTCAAGCAGATGCTCTCTTGTGCCAAATGGATTTAGAAGCATCAGGTGCTAAATGTTGGGCTTCTGATGTACGCAACACTCTAGAAAAATGTGGCTATGCTTTTGTCTGGCAAAACGCCCAGTCAACAGTCTCAAGTACACCTCAAATTATTTCATCAATCTATCAACGTTTAAAAGATATTTATTTCCAGAATTTTCTATCTAAAATCCACAACGATAAAAGAGTTGCGACTGCGAAAAACAAACTACGAACATACAGACTATTAAAACAATCTTATAAAGAAGAAGAATATCTTAGGATTGCCAATGTACGTCACAGATCTACCATCACAAAACTAAGAATCAGTTGCCACAAATTACGAATCGAATCAGGAAGACATAACCACACTCCTCTAGAGCAAAGAATATGCCAATTTTGTAGTTTAGGGAAAGTAGAAGATGAAGTACATTTTACTATGGATTGTCCTTTGTATGATAGCGATAGGAGGATTTTATTTGATTATGTTTTAAGTAAATATCCCCACTTTAGATACTTGAATAGTAAAGAGAAATTTATATTCCTGACAGCTTAAAAGCTGTCAGGAATATAAATTTCTCTTTACTATTCAAATATCTAAAAGGGGATATTTACTTTGATAAACCAACTCTAACCAACCATACAGCTAGCTACATTTACACAATTACCAAAAAGCGAGAGGAAGTCGAATGTCCTAGAATAGATTAGACGCACATCTGCATATATAGATGTGTATGATTGTTTCCATTGTTAAATATATGTGATTCTTACCATGTGACCTGTACTTAGCCCAGTGGGGCAAAAATGTGCAATGAAAGTCTTCATTCATTCATTCATTTATTGCAATGAAAAAAAAAGAATCAAGAAGAATTAAGACTTTCACTCAAAATAATTCTGCTGAGACATCAATATGCAATGGGTACGGTTTAACCCTCAAGCATGACCGAGTGACCGAGTGACCGAGTGGGGTCCAAACGGACCCCAAAATGTTTTCTTCATAAAATCGCAGTTCCAATTCTTATCGGTCATCATTGTACATATATTTCTTCGTCAATATAAGAGGAATATTTTGACACGTTAAAGTTTTGCAAATTCCAGCTCATCATCATAATTTATGCAAAAGATCAGAAGGACCACGTTTTGCACTAAACCTATTCTGACCAGAGAGGGGAATTTTGAGGCCCTCAGCAAGGTTTCTGTCGCATAACTCATGAACGGCTTGTGCTAAAGCTACAAAACTTTGTAATATATCACAAAACATAGTTAGAAAACATTTTTAGTCAATAAAGTAAGTTTATAATTTTTGGGGTTGCCATGGCAACGGAATTCTAAAAGGCATATTTTTGCAGAAAATTGTCAATTTCGAAACAAGGTTTTCTTGGTTAACTACACTTGTTTTCTAACAACAAATAAATTCTAGGAAATTCAATGTTATTTTCATGATTAAAAAATTATAATTTATGCTAATTTCATGACGTCATCAGTCAAAATCCAACATGGCCGCCCTTATTATCTAAATTACGTCATAATGTCGTCATATTTCATATTAATGACATAAATGTTTCTACGATGATTTAGTTTTATATATTTATCATTCTCTATAAGTTTGGTGGTCATACGATGAGTAGTTAAGGAGTTAGTCTCAAAAGTTTGTTTTAAAAACTGCACTTTTTTGCTGGGGTCCGTTTGGACCCCAGACGGACTGAACACGGACTTTCTTTATAATTTCCACAATATTTAACCAATCTTCGTAAAAACTTTGGAAAAGGTGTAGAAGATATTGGTCAACAAAGTCACGGAAGGATTTTTTCTTCAGATTAAAAATGTTCAAATGGCACATCAAAATTTACGCCTGGGGTCCAAATGGACCCCACTCGGGTGTTTGAGGGTTAGATATATAATACTAGTATATAACTTTTCTTACAAGTACAGAGGTTTTCGATTGATGTGTTACTTATGGAGAAGTCTAACATTTGTATTACCTTGTAATCCCCTTGAGGTGTCACTAAGTACCATCCTTACCGCGGTCTGCAGTAATGGAACATCGCTTCCAGCTGCAAATGACGAGAACCTGGTCGGTGGTTATTAAGACAAGTGTCGGACGTCCCGTCTCAAGACGAGACAAATTTCCTCTCAAGGAGCGCCGCTGGTTGATGAAGGAATCAATCAGAAACACTTAACGTCTTGGACCGGGATAGAACTGATTGCTTGGTTGTCTTTGTGCTGACAAGATGCTACCATTCCTTAAGGATCGTCCCAGGAGAATAATATCTACATTAGAACTGAGCCGATGAGACATGGCCAGCTTTGAAACACATCTTTTAGACATCCATCACCTGGTTCAATCAATGTAAGTCTAAGTGAAAAGCTGACAAGTAATTATTCCCTGATGCCTATGGTATGCTTTTCAAAGTTAGGCTAGGGGTTTTATCACATTCTAAAATACATTTAGAAATTATGTCAACTGTATCTCAGTTTGTTATGTACGTTGGCTGACCCTTGCCTCTTCACTCATGACCTCAATGAAAAGCGGCCTGCAGGCCGATTTGAGCTTTCATGAATGAAACCTTCTACAGCTTTGACGCAGAATCTTGCCATTCTCATGCTCACAAATTCACCGATGAATTTAACGCTAAGATTCTACATTTTTGAAAAGCAGTAACTTTCCTCGCGCACATCTGACGATCCCTCAGAGACAGGTACCATAAATAACACAGAAAGAACTAAAAGGTTCCCTTACAAAGATCTATGTGTTGGTGACATACGACCTCATGTTGCTATCAACTCCTAATCCTGCCTTCCCTTTTCTTCACCACTTCATCAATCTTTCTAGCTGACTCTCAGAAAATAAGTTAATCTTCTTTTCCCCTCCCCATCTCTCTGTAGAAATATATGTACATACATAGGTAGGCAGATTGATGTAAATATTACACACAGGTAAGCCCCAGCTTTCCATGCTCTGTGTGGCAGCCGGGCACATTTCAAACTTTTCCGTCATAAATTCTGGGCCATTTTTTTTTCATTAGGTTATCAGAGAGTGGGCATACGTCGTACCCTTACAAGGAACGGTGAACCAGAATGTTTTATGTTGCAAAGACTTTAGACAGTTTCAATGATGTGTAAACCTGAGTGAAAGTCTTATTTTTCTCTTGACTATGTGGTTTATGAAGAAAGACTAAATGCAGCCGCAGGACTTTTCAAAAACTGCAGATGCAGACCACAGTGAATGATGATGATGGCGGTACGCGGTTTAACTTGATGAAACCACGGCAACTGCAACAGTGCAATGTTATCAATCGTCACCAAGCTCCCCTTAGGAACCTTTAGAACGGGCATCTCTCTCGGAGCTCGTCTGGTCTGGTTGTTACGTTCAAGTCATTTGGGAGGGAGTGGATTCAAAAGGTATCTTGTAACGAATGACCTAATCATAACGACATCTGCCTGTGATGCAGACAGAATCTCTCCAGATAACCAGAACAAGAATTCAAAATAAGAACAAATGGCCGGCTGACTACACTTCATATGACCAAAATTGGGATGAATCGGGACTTACATAATCCAAGTACTGCTTTGTAAAGTGTGTAGTCAGTAAGCCCTCTGTTTATTATGTTGTTTGCTGACACATACAAATATCATGCTAAGATGGCAAGAAGAGACAAGCAATCGAAAGTCTGACTACGGAGGTCTTTTGACGTTCATGTATTTTAGGTAGTTTATATTAGAGTTTCTTTTTGCTGGGTGACAAACTTTAACAGTGACAAAATAGAAAGGCTGATAAAAATGACATGAATATACGCAACAACCCCGTCGGAGCCGGACTTCTGCTTGGAAAGTAAAAAAAGTCCATGAATTACCGAATGTTTCACTTGAAGCAAGAACGCTGGCTTGTGATGGATTCCACACAGATACTGCAGGATACAGACAGGCTTAATGTGACATGTTGCATCTAAGCACAGCATAAAAAATTATTCATGATAGATATCGAATGGTGAGGTCTAAGCGCCTCTGAACTTCCAATACAATTTCCCGCCGCCTAGTCCGAAACACACCGCAAACCCAGCTTAGCCGGCCTAACCGTGACGTGCGGGAGATACACGGAATATATCGACCCGTCGCGCGGCCTTCCCCTTGTTGTCATTTGGGTGAGCCGACTACTCACTCTTCAGAGCCAGGGGCTGAATTGCGCGGAGCTTACAATAGGCAGGGCTAAATCGCAAGGGTCTGGAGCGAGCTGCCGTTCGGCGCCACTCAGGTGACCTCAATACGACAGTAATTGCCCGAGGTGCGGCCATGGTACTGTAGGTTTTGAACCACTCACACCTTACCATCGCACGTGTGGCGGGTTTTTTAACGTGCCTGTGGTATGGCTCTCCCCAGACACGGGACATCCATTGTCTTTATAGTCTTCCTAGTCTTCCATTGTCTTCCTTGGATTTATAGGAAGAATATTTCTTTTACAAATCTCCATGGCCACTGGGAAAGTTCACCTTCCCCGGGATATTTGTTTTGTGTATGTCTGTTGGAATCTACATAACTCAGGCTAGTTTTGTTAAATATGGATGAATATACATATAGATATAAGTTTATTCTGGTCCCAAAGAAATATGTGGGCTTTGGACCCCCAATCAGTATTTCTATGTACTGTGACACAGTATTACAGGCCAACACCCCCTTCCTGAAAGTTATTTCATAGACACTTGATCTGCCTGACGAAGTCAATGACCTCAGGTTTGGACATCGGTTTGGGAATAGAATCGAACGCTTTGTGAAGACGCCAGTTTCAGAGTCAATGGTTGACGAAATTTGTTGTTCTCTCGTCTTGAAACTTTTTCTTCATATTTGTGTCGAAATATTCCCACTATCTGCCTTTTATTTTACGGTTTGGTCCCGCAGTAACGTTATCGATGCGAGCTGGTATTCTCATCTCTTTAAAATGGGTGTTTACTTCGCTTAAACTGCATCCGGTTACAGTGTTAAGCATGTCAAAGACACAGTCAGGTAGCTGCATGTTGGGTTTCGTCTCTATTTCGTCAATGCAGACTTTGTCTACTGAAACCTTTATGAACACACCGCATATTGAGCACCCCACAATTACTCTGAACTCAATTTGCTACAGTACAAGACTTCACCCCAACTAAGCCGCTGTGAAAAAAAAAAAATTAAGTTCAAAAAGGAAAAAAGCACGCGGCTGATACTAACGTTTATTATCGTGATTGTTACACATGTACAGTATCAGCTCTATACATTAGTAAGTAGTACACGCGGTTCATGCGCAATACATATTGAACTGATCTCGTAGCACCATAAGTGTCAATTTGGACTGTTTCCTGGACAAGCCCTCGTAGTTACGCTAGCCTAATGGATTACTTTCATCAATTTGCTACCAAAAGTGAACAAAATGCCTCTACGTAATTGCGCATCGGCCACCCATGTCACAAGACTGGATCCTGAACTTGGATATAAAATCAGACGAACTTGACACAAGGACGAACCCTCGTCAGTTGTTCATCCAATTTTGTCTCAAGCAGGGATATAAAACTATTTTTCCTAGTGATTACTTGCTACAATGATTGCTCAGCTCGTGTATGTGTGGTTAGAGTGGTGATAAAGTCACATTACGCGTATGATTGATACAGATATGAGCCATCACGAGATCCACTTTAAATGCTTGGATCACTTTTCCCATCTGGGGCCGGGTGGGCTGGTTACAGAAACGGTTCAGTTCAGTTCATCCTCGAACGAAGAGTCAAAATGTATGCTAATTGAAAAATGCAGATGTTCTGGTTTGGGATAGCTGTTGGTACATTTTGTGTGTTTTGTTGTCTTTAAAAATACTTTTTTTCTCAAACACTGCTGTCTGAATTATATGTTGCGAACTTAGTGACTCAGAATCGTCTGGCACTAGCAGATGGACATTTGTTACGGCAGCGAAACATTAAAGTGTATGATGATTAAAAATGTTCCGGTCTTGAACAGCTTTTGGTAGATTTTGTGTACTTTTGATATGTTATATCCTACTTTAGATATACTTCTCCTTCCGCCAAACTGCCGTCTGACTCATTCGGTGACTCAGAATCGTCTGACATTAGCAGGGAAATTTGTGAGCCAGTGCAATTTTCTATAATAGGTTTTTGTCAAGATTTCGACCCAAAATCTTATATGATATCTATAGTATATATTCGCATAATTGTATTATATAGTGTTGGTGACCTTACCTTGGGATATTGTAGGTAACATGACTGCCACATTTACTTCAAAACGAACTGTATCAAAATAAAGACATGTGGCTAATGACTCATGATAGTGCTTCTAATTTATAATTACTCATGCCATCAATCTGCCTATCTTCGTGTTGAGGCTATTAGGGCGTAATTAGTCCCAATTAAGAGCTTTCACGTTTGCTTAATGATCTTGTTGTAAAAATGATTCTACCGTTGATGTAAAGATACAGCTATGTTTCCTTTACATGTATATATTATATTATCTTATTTAATGTTATTGTTTATTCAAACAGGTATTACTTTTAATGTGAACATGGAGGTAATTTGGTTTTATGTACTACTGTGGACACACAGAAGCAAGTTTTCCTTATATGTTTTTAATTTTCTTACAATGTACAAGAATGGTAATCTGTGTCTTTTCACGTAGACTTGATGTTGACTGCAACTATGAGGAAACAGATACTGAAGCACAGACAGACATAATCAAAACTATACCTCCGTTTTTCATGCAGATATTAAAAAATTCACTATCAAAGCCAGAATCCCACCTCTTCTGTGATCCCCATCTTCCCACTCATGTCTAACAAAGTTCGACACACAGCAATAACAGGCGGCCCCCAGAGGAACCCATCAATTAGTACAGCATCATCTCTTGTCACAACTGCTTAATCCTAACTCAGGCTAATGTAAAAGTAAACGGCATAAAGAGTGCTAAGGGCATCGTTAATGGGTTTTGTTTGCGCCACTAATGCTTTTGCCATTGAGAACACAACGTTAGTAAGGCTGGTCGTAAGGGTACTTTTGCTTCGTGTCACAAGGCTAAAGCCGTGGAAAGGGGTTACAGCTTCACAAAGATAAAGCAAACAAAAGCAGTCGACGAGCTTTTAAAAGCATTATTCAATTCAGGAAACCATTGCGTCATCCCTAAATTGTCTTATAGAAATTCGGTTCTTTTTTCTTTCTTTATTTTGTTATGCTTAATTAACAATCAAAAGGACCCATGCAGCATCAATCATTTTTATCTATTTATTCACACAGAAAGGAATATGCAGAGAATTAAACATATGTGAAAGAAATATGTTGGAGAGGAGGGAATAAGCCTACAAGGCTTATACAAATCCCTCCTCCTTTAAACCTAATGGATATTATTCGTCCTAATACACGTACTAATATGATAATTATGAAATTGATAAGTGGAATAAATACAAAGATATTACTGCAGTCTAGAATAACATTATAACCTACCTTCCTCTAAGGACGTGTCAGTCAAAAGTCTCTATGAGAAGCTCTGACGACCTGGGAAGACTCCCTCCTCCTCCACTCCATCAATCACCACCTGCCCACATGCAGCAGGGGGCAGTGCGTGGGCACCGTGAGTTGTGCCAACATTCATTACAACTTACTGATGTAAAGATAGGGAAAGCTGCCATTATTTTTGTATACTTGAATTGCAGCCATGTCATGCCAAAAATCAGTTATCTACTCAAGCAACTAGATATGATTTTGGAAACGGTCAGACATTCCAGATAGCATCCACTACTTTTCGCCATTTACACTGAAAATATGTGAAGAAAAAAAAAACAAATTGTTTTATATGCTCGAACGCAAAAGAGCTGAAGACAATCTTGGATGGTCAATAGCAAAACAAGGCAAAACAAAGTCAAGCTGAAGACAATTTTAGATTCCATGTCATCGTATTCAGAAGAGATGCACTGATTTTATACATGCATTTAACAGTTTCTGGCACATGGAAGCCCCTGTAATAATTGAAGATTGCGTCAGAAGAACACCTTTAGCTATTGTTGTTATTGTTCAAATTGTTTGGGCCGACTACTCTGCCTCTAATGCCCCCTTTCCACTAGAAGACGATAGCGCTCCGCTCTCACTGCGACCTGTTCAGCATATGTGTAACCTTCGCTTTCACACTTGGTATATCACACATAACATAAAGGTGTGACAGCAAAAAACAGAAAGTGTATAAATATTCGTTTCCTTTCTATACAATTCGTCGAGCCATATGTCAAATCTTAGGTCGCAGAGAGAGCGCAGAGAGCGCCGTCCAGGTGAAAAGGGAGTATAAGCAGCTGGGTCCAAATTGTGAGAAGTTTTGTAATGGATAGACCATAAAACCCACAACCGTCCTTCGTCGGCTATAATCAGACGGTCTCTGCGGCGTTTGGATTATATCCTAAACCTGAAGAATGGCAACGGCAAGTTCTAGACACTTCAGATGACCAGAATGAGGACCCCCCCTCCCGAGCCTCGCGCGAGCCGACAGCGCTCCGATGTATCAAGGGCTTTACCCGGATTATTCTGACAATTTGAGGGGACGTCACGGCCGGCGGCAGATTGACGTGAAATTGTCCGATCTGCGAGGAAATCTATTCGTCTTGCTTTTGTCCGCGATGGCGAATATGCCGGCTCTTTTGTTGAGAGCGATACAACTACTGCAATGTACGGGATTGTTGTGTTACAGCCTTTGAACTACTCTCCAAGAAATAAAACTACTGCAGTTGATAGGACTGGGATAACTAAAATTGGGGATAATTTGAGGTCTTACTCTTACTTATTTGGTCACAGTTGCTATATAAATATTTATTACCACGCTGTGTCAGATTCACCAAAAATAGTTACTCCAGCAACTGGATATGGTTTTGAAACGGTCAGACGTTTCGGATAGAATCCACTATCCTTCGTCAGTGACACTGAAGTGATCTGGAAGAAACAGGTGTTTTATACTGTAACTCAGTGAATGAAGACAATTTCAGATGTGCAATAGGAAACGTTGTAAGACAATTCAGACTGAAGACAATTTGGATTCCAAAGAAAACAAAGGTAAGTCAAAGTCAAGCTGAAGACAATTTGTATTTCAAAGGATAGCAAGGCTAAGACACAGTTAATGCAAATGAGTCAATTAGCTCCTGTTGCTTAAGTTGCAGGAGCTAAAAGATTGTTGCGGGGGGGGGGGACTTTTTTGCGGTGGTTTTCAGCTCGCGGTAGCACCATGCACTGTAGTCTTTTACTGCCATGGAAAAATGTTCGCGGTGGTTTTAAATTCGCGGTTAAGTGGCCACCGTAAAAACCGCGAACATTAAACCAGCGCGAAAGTTTCTACATTCATACTACTCAACGTAGCCACCTTTTCGGACCGCCTGTCTAAATGTGTCGCTCCCTACGTTCACGTTAGTAAGGAAAAAAAGCAGCTTCAAAATAAGCAAAAATACGCCGTAGATTGCGAATATAGAAACGGAAAACGTATACTAATGTCATAGAACGTTACGAGGTCAAAGAAGATGTGAAAACAAAAATGAAAAATCTATTATTCGGTATACTATATTCAGTGTGTTTTTTGTTCAACCTTCCTGACCAGTTAGATTTTATAATGCATTTTTGGGGTAAAACTTTCTTTTATTCGCACGCTCGCATCAGTTTTTGGATATCATACATGTAGTGAAATCAGCATGGCCTAATGCACAGCTGAGTGTTATAATAACGAATGATGGATCCATTCTCCTAAGCAGGGATATCCAACAGCCAAACTGCCTGTCTGGATGTGCCTGCTCTTTCAACCGTCACTCTTAGTTCCTGTGGACGTCCCCCTCCCCCCAAACCAGCTGTCAGCCAATCAGAGAATAGGCTTTCCGTCTCGCATGTATAGGGTAACCTCATTAATATTTATAAGCAGGGTGGTCAGGAACAAAGGGCGACAGTTGAAAGAGCAGGGCACATTCAGACAGGCGGTTTGGCTGTTGGATGTCCCTGGGTAGGAGGATGGATGGATCCCGCTCCGGCGCGTAACAGCGGCTGGTGCATGGGGGACGAGCAGTGCCTGTGGCCGGAGCATTCATCTGCACTGACAAAAGTTCTAAAACACCACACGCTGGTACATTTTAACAAATGCTAGGTTAAGGTGTTGTCGTTGATGAACGATTTTTCAAACCGAAAATTGCAGACAAGAGAACACAAGAGAATTCACACACCACACGAAGTGCGCCTGTCAGACAAGTACTATGGATGCAACATGTAAACGGCGCCCGTGGTCGGGGCATTCATCTAAACGTATAAAAGTTCCAAAACACCACACGCTGGTACATTTTAACAAGTACTAGGTTAAGGTGCGTCGTTGATGAACGTTTTTTTTTAATGAAAACTGCAGACAAAGGGACCCAAGAGAATTTAAACATCACATGAAGTGCGCCTATCAGACAGGTAATGTGGATACTAAAAAATGCCTGTGGCCGGGGCATTCAACTGAACGGATTATAGTTCTAGAACGCCACACGCTGGTACATTTCAACAAGTACTAGGTTAAGGTGTTGTCATTTATGAACGATTTTTCAAACAGAAAATTGCAGACAAGAGAACACAAGAGAATTTAAACATCACATGAAGTGCGCCTGTCAGACAGGTACTGCGGAAACTAAAAGTATAAAGGTCCAAGAAGCTACCCACTACACCTTTTAACAACTTTCATCTTCGCAGCTTCCCTGCATGAATGATGATTTTAAAAATGTAAGACAGATGGAGAAGCGTCTTTTCCCAAGAGCAACAAAAACTTATGATTTAAACACATGTACTGGTAGCTCTCGTGAAACTTTGTTTGAAACGTTGTCGTTGTCGTTGTCGTGAAACGTTTTTCCCGAAAGTTAACGTCAGTCAAACTTTTTTCCCGACGGGTAGCCTATATCGGGTAGCCTGTTATTTAGAAATTTGAAGTTGACGGCGACAGCGACTTTAAAGTACAATTCTTTGAAGGTATCACAATTTGCAAGCACCGTCCGTCGAATTGATATCCATAAATACCCTGTTTCTAAGTACAGCAGATATAGGTTACCCCGCGGATAAAGGTGAACTAGCGTTACAAACCTTATAGTGTTTCCACTCACGTGACTTTAAAGTAAGTATTGCCGTCGTGTTGGATGGTTAAAGGTTGAAGATTGGATTTGTATACGCCATCACACTCATCAAATCATGAACATAATCATAGCTCTGGTTCCTCCAGGTTCAACCACGTGACATACCGACTGTGACGTCATGGACAACCATCTTAAAATTAGTCGATATCGTAAATGTAATCTAATCAGTACTTGTATCTCTATATCCACTTACTGGTACAATTTTAGATAAAGCACTCGAGAGGAAATCAATGAAAACCTTTGTGGATACATAGATGCTGATTGTTGATCCCTCGCGTAAGATAGTAAACGCACAATATAACTTATACTCATCACACCGACATATTATACAAAAAACTTATAACAAAATCTGGACTTACAATCGTTTTCAACAGAGCCACATACAAGTTACAGAGAGATGGTCAAGTTGTCTTTTATCCCCCAACCGAAGTCAGGTACCCATTTTTACACCTGGGTGGGGAATGTCGGGTATAATGCCTTTCCCAGGGGTTCACGTCGGGGGCACGGCGGGTATCGAACTCGGGACCTCTAGGTTGCCAACTCAACACTCTACATATGCCAGTTTCGCCACACACGACGCCACACGTGTATTTCATTGTTTATGGTCAAGGTCGGATCATCAGAATACTAGTCATCATCATCATCATCATTCACTGCATTCTGTATCTATAGTCTTGGAAAAGCCCTATAGCTGCATTCAGTCTTTCTTCATCTTTTTCCTCTGTGCTTTGCATCCTGAAAGCTTCCTTAGCTCCTGGAGTTTCTTTGCTGTTGTAGGAAGGACTCGGCCTCTACGCTTTAGGTATGCTTTCAGCAAGCTAAGCAAATTAAATACTAGTATTGCCTATTATCATGCAGCTTTTAAGTGGCAAAGTCGGAAACAGCATGACGCGAGAGTCTGAAATATTTCCCCATTAGGTCCCGTGTAATGATTAATGCTGATTCCTTAGTTTTTCCGCAATCTCTGCCGCCGTGGATTCCTGCGGACTAAAGCTCCTCACCCTGCGGTAGGGGAGGCAGGCTAAAATCGATGGACAAAAAGATTCTAATGGCAGAAATATTGCTGTATTATTGATGGTGCGGTAAATTCTAAAACCCATTTGCATCCATCAAGTTTTAAGGGGAAACAATGGGGAAAATCTGTGACCATGACCAACTGATTTAAAACTTACAGAGTCACGCATTTTGAAGAACAAAAAATAGAAAGAACAATCATGCAAATTAACTGACTTAGTAATTAATCATAAAAGTCATTACTTGAGCTATTACACAAAATCAAAAAAGTTCCGTCAACTCTTTACTTTAGTTACTCTCCTTCCAAGTTTCCTACAACCCCCCCCCCCCCTTTTAATTGTCTCGACAATGGGCTCAAACTTACACCACTCACACTGTGCTGCAAGAATCATATATTATAACACTATAAAATCATGCAGGACCATAGCAATTGTACAGAACACATTGCAGTACCGTAGAAAGCCGATAGGGGTCCCTTTCTCGAAATCGTATCCACCAACCATCTTGATCCATCCACAGCTTCTCTAGTTATGTTGTTCACAGACAAGAGCACAAACGAGACCGAAAGTATTGTCAAACTTTCTTGGTGAGGTGAGAAAGCAGAACACACAAAAAAAGCAATGTATCAATGTATCAACCCAAGATCAATATGTGAAAGCATGACAGCAGAATCACTTCTAACTCTGTGGTATAATGATAATGTATTACTGAATTTTTTGCACTCAACGTTTGTGGAATTTGCAATTCAGCCAGAGGGCATGAGGTTGGGTTTTTTTCTAAGTAAGAATATTATCTAAAGTAGTAGATAGCCTCAAACAACGGGAGTTATAATATGTGACAATCCATTCTTCATGATATATTGCTCTAAAAGGCTGCCATAGCAGTTGGAGAATTGAATCTGGAATTTGTACATTTGACAAACAAACAGAAATAGAAAAGTCAATTTCGACGACTTATCAGCAAACTTCCAGACTTCACTATTCTCCACCGAAACAAATTAATGTACCGGTCAGCAAATTTATCGCGTGAATTGTTCCATGACAAATGGACGCTGTAAATGTCATCATGTTTAATCGTGCACAAACATCTGTGGAACCCCGGTGTGAGACAAATGGTATAATACGGAACCCCAGTGTGAGACAAATTGAGAAGAGACGGTACGAACTTAATTCATCCCGACACAATGTGCAACGTCAAAAAGTTATGGATAACAATGCTTTTAGCTACATGTATTTTACTAATATTTCATGTTTACAACATTCAATTACTTCAAACAAAGACAATAAAAGGTTCTGCGAAGAATTTACTATTCATCATTACACGAATACCATTATAATATTAATGTGTCTTACGTTATATTCACATTAACGTCCAACGAAAAAGTAGCCATGCACTCTTAAAGCCAGTATTCTACAGTATCGAAGAAACAAAGACTTATAAGATGTTGATCAATGTCTTGAATTATATCGAACTCTAAAACTTGGCTTATTTGACTCTGAGCGATTCAGATTTCACAGCAAGAAGAAGAACACTGTGAGAAACATCGTCATGACGGCTGTGGAGGGCGTTGCCATGGTAACTGCCGAGCTGACGAGACCAGGGCACTCCGTGACCAGGACGTTCCGCACCAGACTGCCCTGGGACAGAGAGGGGGTGGCGCACCGCGAGGCGTCCAGGGAGACTCCTGTCAGCGAGAGCCACCTGGCGGTAGAATAGGGAACTGCATTAGGAGGCTTCGTTGGCTCTTCATAAAGTTTTCCATGTATATTGAAACACATGATCCTCCCGAGAAAAAATTTCACCAGGTTGGTAGAATAAAGTATATACGAGGAATCTTAAACACAACCAATTAATACACACTCTTGCTTACGTTTCGATGTCTATGAAACACCTTCCTCAGAGCTTCCAACTAGAGTTCTGCTTCTCGCCGCTATATGTAGCCAATGAAGGTGGTGTTTTTGCGGCGAGAACACAATCCCAAAGGTCGCTAGGTTTGTTAATACAGAGAAGCAGAACTCCAGCCAGAAGCTCTGAAGAAGATATCTGATAGACCTCGAAACGTAAGCAAGAGTATCAACTGGTTGTGCTCAGCCCCCCCCCCCCCCTTATTCATAGAACCAACGATGGATACTTGACCTTTATAATGTAAGTTAACGAGGAAATGGAGGTGGGGAAATTAGGAAGTCGTGAAAGAAGAAATAAATAAAGGAACTCTGAAGGTTAAAAGAGCAAAGGAAAAAGGAAAGGGAATGAGGGAAAGAAGGAAGGAAGGAAGGGAAGATGGAAGGAAACAAAGAAAGAAGGAGGGAAAGAAGGAAGGAATCTGGAAGTAAGGAAGAAACGAACGAAGGAAGGACAAGAGGAAGGAAGGATAAGAGGGAGGAAGAAAGAAGGAAGGAAGAAGCACCATGCACGTACCTTGGAAGCCAGGCGAGAGCGCAGTCGGAGCAGTCCCACGGGTTATCGGACATGTACAGGCTCTGGAGGTTAAGGGTCGACTCGAACACATCCGCCGGAAGTGACGTCAGCTGGTTCATTCTCAGGTTCAGGACGTTGAGGCTGCGCAGGCCTTGGAATGTTGACAAGGACACACTTTTGATCTGTGAAACAAACAAACAAACAAACAAACAAATCAAAAACTGTTCCGGCTTGACTTTAGCAGAGCTGGCTTTTTTTACTATACTTGTAACAGCATGATGAGGTCTGAAGAAAAACGTTCTTGAATAAAACATAAGTTAAACTTGATGTATATGTTTGGAACTTGGGAGTCAGGGGTCTAGTCTACCAAACTTTTACCTGGTTGGTGTCGAACGTGAGGTCCGTGAGCTCGGTGAGTCCGCGGAACGCGTTGTCCTCTATGGTGCTGATCTGACCCTTACCTGGTTGGTGTCGAGAGTGAGGTCCGTGAGCTCGGTGAGTCCGCGGAACGCGTTGTCCTCTATGGTGCTGATCTGACCCTTACCTGGTTGGTTCTACTCCCGACCCTTACCTGGTTGGTGTAGAGCACCTGGTTGACCCTTACCTGGTTAGTGTCAAATGTGAGGTCCGTGAGCTCGGTGAGTCCGCGGAAAGCGTTGTCCTCTATGGTGCTGATTTGACCCTTACCTGGTTGGTGTAGAACATCTTGTTAACCCTTACCTGGTTGGTGTCTAACACCTGAATAACCCTTACCTGGTTGGTGTCTAACACCTGAATAACCCTTACCTGGTTGGTGTCGAGAGTGAGGTCCGTGAGCTCGGTGAGTCCGCGGAAGGCGTTGTCCTCTATGGTGCTGATCTGACCCTTACCTGGTTGGTGTCTAACACCTGGTTGACCCTTACCTGGTTAGTGTACAACATCTGGTTAACCCTTACCTGGTTGGTGTCTAACACCTGGTTGACCCTTACCTGGTTAGTGTACAACATCTGGTTAACCCTTACCTGGTTAGTGTAGAACATCTTGTTAACCCTTACCTGGTTGGTGTCGAGAGTGAGGTCCGTGAGCTCGGTGAGTCCGCGGAAAGCGTTGTTCTCTATGGTGCTGATCTGACCCTTACCTGGTTGATGTCTAACACCTGGTTGACCCTTACCTGGTTAGTGTCTAACACCTGAATAATCCTTACCTGGTTGGTGTCGAGCGTGAGGTCCGTGAGCTCGGTGAGTCCGCGGAAAGCGTTGTCCTCTATGGTGCTGATCTGACACTCCCCCAGGTCTAACTTCTGCAGCGTGGTCAGGCCTCGGAAGGCGTCGAGTGGGAGACTAGTTAGCGGGTTGTTATTCAGGTACAGGTTCACCACGGAGGACAGGCTGTTAAAGGCATCTAGGGAGTCGGGAAGAACATAATTAAAATTTGCATATTAAAGTATACACTGAAAATCACTTTGTTGATATAGAAAACATGTTCAAAAGTCTAGCAGGACACTTATTCTTACCAACTGAATAAGTTTCTTATTTGAATGGACCTCAAAAGTGTTTCCATAGTTACAAACCTGTCGGGATTTCCTGGATGTTGTTGTTTCCAAGAAAGATGTTGATGGCGTCGCTAGGCAACGGACCGGGAATGCTGGTCAGGTTTCTGGCGTCACAGTCCACCGTCTTGAACTGTCCTGGAGAAGTAAATATAACAAAGTGTTATAGGTTAGTAGTAGGAAGTTGCTAGGGGGCCCGGACTTACACCACTTACTTTCAGCTCCAAGAACTATCTATCGTTCAAATATCATTACTGCAGCATGTCCAGAACACGACATATCCAAACAGGAAGTTCCGCTGCACACACACACACAGACACACACATATAAACACACACAGACAAACACACATAAACACACACATAGAGACAGACACACAGACACACACACACACACACACAGACACACACAGACACACACACACACACACATACATACAAACGCTACCGAAAATATAACCTTCTTGGCGAAGGTAATGATCAAAAGACGCATCTTTGCGACCCTGTGTTTCAATACGCCACCTAGCGATTAACCGAGGACATTGTTTGTCAATGGACTGTGTACGTATGTATCGGTTGCTACGTTACAAGTGGCGGTTATACCTCATGTAATTCGTTTGTATTCAAGTTTAAGATTGCAAAAGGTCCTCTCTTAGCCTTTAGCTAGTATCGAACATTTTGACAAGCGCACATAAATCCTTGTCAATATATAATCTACTGTCCCCTTTTGTGGCTTATTATCAATTACTTGGTTCTTATTTGAATTTACGACAACAGTTCTGTACCTATTTGGTTTTCTTATCTCCAAAATACACATCCCGTCCTGTTGTGTGTATATGATCACTTTCCTTTTCCTAGGCTATAATGTGCAAGTAAACATAACTCGACAACACTTCAAAGCAATAAAAGTACGGACAGTTAGAAGAAGTTTGCAAATATAGGCTAAGCATAGTGTTTCGAGCTGTTCCCTTAATAAAGCATTGTGGTCTGAGTGGGGCAGGAGTTCGTAGGTGAAAATCAAAAAAGTTACGGGAGACAGTTATTGCGCGGTGGAGCGGTAAACTGAAGCTAATAAATCCTCAGACCCCTTTACATGTATGTTTCTTCGTTTGTTTTGTGTTCCTTTTCTTGCTCAGTGCATGACCAAGAGACCACTGGGCACTGAACGTATTTGGTGGTTAAAACTTACATGGAAACGAATGAAACAGTGTCTCTTCTCCCTAAGTCAGAAATATCATGATTGAGACCAGCTCAACTGATCACAAAGAGTGATGAATAACTGACTTAACAGGAATATTAAGGTCACAAAGGCGGCTCGGGTAGCCTTTACGGAAGTCGTATATAGCTATGTTCTTACCTGTAGAACATGTACAGACGCTGGGGCAGTCGGTTTGTCCGGCCACTCCTCCCAGCAGCACTAACGTGCAGACAGCAAGGGTCACCACACACCAGCTCATCGCTTCTTAAGATCTGAAGCTACTTGGTTTCTTATCATCTACGTCTTAAATAACAGTCTTCACGAAGTATCGCAGTTTTAAGAATGTAACGACGTCTTGCAGGACCGATCTGAGACGCCCCAGAGTAAAGAAAGCCGTTATCTTGATAAGCCGGTGTGTTGGTGCTGAGGGTAATGATTAACACAAGGCGTTAACGTACTGTTGACCTGCATTGACCTGACATGCGTACAGTGTAGACCTTACGTAAAATCTGTTGGGTACCTGCAACGGGTGTGATGAACCGGTGTATTGTTCCAACTACGCTTACACAGCGAGATATATTCTGGGTAATATGTCAAAGGTGAGGGTCCCTAACTTGTGAACAGGCTTGTTCAGACGACCGTGGCGTGACAGAGTGATAAACGTCCTTGTGATTACCAAGGTCATGACAACAAGAGACAAAAGAAGTCTTGGCTCCGTCTTAATAGGAATCTTTAGCTTCTTCATATGTCTTTTGATGAGCACGAACTTAAGCGAGACAATTTGATATGTACAGCATGATTGTGTGATTATCGTAGGATAAATGACCTTGTAATGATCAAGGTCGCGGCCACTCGCGCCACGTTAGTGAAGAGGTCAAAGTTTTTTACTGACGTATGACGAACACAGTATCAGTTACGTCATGACACCGTTATAAGCGTCCTTTTGCGATTGTCGAGGTCAAGATCAAGGTGACCAATAGCGACAAGCCACAATGTTGGTGGACAGGTCAAAGGTCACTAAAACGACGAAAAAAAGCTAAACGTGAGCGAATTTATATTTACAACATTTACAGATCTAATAGTTTCGTCATAACGTCGTAGTTAACGTCCTTGTAATTATCAAGGTCACGAGCAAGAGCGACGCGGAACCTCCGGCGCCATCTTGGTGGGAGGTGGGCGGCTCGATGTCCTCCACGATGGAGAAGTTGTGTGAGTAACAGCTGCCGCTGCTCTGCCGGTCCACGCGGAACTTGCGGCTGACGCAGTAGTCCCTGCCCGAGGAGTACTGCTCGCCGATCCGCTGCCCCTTCAGCGTGGCGTTCGCACAGGCCTCGAACAGGCTGCGGACATGTCGACAGAGAAAGAAGAAAAAGGGACAATCTGGTAGCCTCCTTCACCGGCCTTTCTGGGGGCATTAGCGTAAATTGTTGGGGGGAGGGGGGATTCATGATTTTGAACTGAAAGGGAAAATGCCAGGAAAGGAATATATGCCAGGAAGCTTGTACTCCCCACCCCCTCCCCACCCCCCTCCCCCAACAACTTACGCCAATGCCCCCAGAGAGGTCGGTGAAGGAGACTACAATCTGGAAGATTAACACAAGTTACCACAGTTATTTAAGGAACAAAATAAAAGAATAAAAAACTATAATGATAGGACATAAGAGAAAGGTATAAGAGAGATAACGAGAGGACATTAGAGAAAGGTATGAGAGAGATAAATTCAAAGTCCTTGATATTACACTCTAGAACTATTTGTTAGTAGCCTGGGTACCATCCGGATAGTAGTTCGCTCCTATGTTCGCTTCTGCTATCCGTCTGGAGACGTGCGCATTCAAACCGTCTGGTGCTAACGTCAGTTAATGAGCGAATCAAGGAATAGATTCTAGAGCGCTCGTTGATGACAACAGGTCCTCCCGCAGACGGAGAGCTTGTCCGGTGTTGGAACGCCTGTTCGGACGATCGCTTGAACCCATTCCATAATTCGCTCATATTTGGGGACCAATCAGCGCCTGCGTCCAAAATTTGGACGATTCCAGACGTTTAGATGGTCCGCGTTCCCAGACGGAAACACAGAGAAGCGACTGTATATAGTGTATAATGAATGTCAGAGCTAGAAGCGACTGTATATAGTAAATAATGAACGCCAGAGCGAACTACTTTCCGGATGGTACCCAGGCTAATTTGTTAGATGACAAAACACAATCATGCACAATAAAAGTAGAAGCATGAATTTGAAAACGAACTTGAAAGTTTACCATTAGTAGTAGTCCACTGTGTTCTTTATATTCCTTATATTGAGGCAGCGGTCTGTCACCAAAAAAAACTGCCTGTCAAAACTTTTTCACTCCAAATATCTGTTGGAGATAGCACAACTGTACCGTTGTGAATTGGGACCCGATCCCAGCAATACTTAAAGTTGTTTTCTCAACAATGGATCAGAAGATTGAATATCTTCTCACCGGTTGCAGAGCTCTTCACAGATGGTGACGACCTCGTCCCTGTAGAAGAGATGCTGGCGCGGCGAGCAGATGTAACACATCAGGTAGTACAGGTGGTCCGTGCAGTTCTGGTTAGCTCCGCGAGGGGGAACCACTGTCGGGAATATCCTGATACGACAAGAGAACGCATGAGCCATCCGTACACTTGGTTTTTACTTCAATATGGTTTCAAAGGGCTAGATATCAGTTATCATATCCTTCTAAACACGAAAATGAAAACTTCTCATAGTCCAGAGAGGCAGGGTCACTATCCGCTACACACGTTACTACAGTGCCGTTTGTGTACGTTGTAGACAGCATAATTCCACAAGTCCTGGATGGATTTGGCAATGCAATTTGTATTTGAGATCATTATCAACTGACGTTATGTATACAAATGAGGATCTTATCTGCGGAAGCGAAATAAACATTTATAACACGTCAGTAATTTTTGACATCATTTGGCGAAGGTATGAGACCGTGGAAGTAATATTTGTTGTTGAAATGGTTGCACACATATTTCTCAGCTTGTAGGTAAAATAAGACTCACCCCTTCATCTGGAAACCGCGTGTTTTTAGAATAGTTGACACGAAACTAGCACACAGGACCATGCGACTTGGAGGTACTTGACGGAGAGGATCAGAGAAAGGTCATTGGCTTAAGCACTTATTATGCCTAGGTCCCATTTCCAACCCGGCCGTACCTAGGCCGGGATGTTTGGGGAAACAAAAAATAAGTGTTTAGGAATATACATTAATTATGCTCATGACTATTTTCTTTACGTTCTGTGTGTTTCGTTGCCTTTTATATAATATTTTTCGTTTCCGAAAGCTTTCCGACCGGGCCCCGGTTTGTGAATTGGGACCTAAGCCTTACGCAGGTAGACATGCAGTCTGTCAGATAAACATATATGCATAATTCTACACACCTGTCCACCTCCTCCTGATAGCAGCAGGCGTCGTTGTGAAACCAGGAACACTTGACCAGCTTGTGCTCCGGGTGCGGCGCGCGGTTCGTGAACAGGCTGCAGTACGGCAACGGGCCGCCAGGAGCGTCCTCCGTCACCTCTGTATCGTCTTCCGGGAGCAGGTCCGAGCCACCTGGAGGGAATAGAGTGAATTAATGAGGAAATGAAGCTTAAGAAGAGAGACGGAAGAATGAAAAAAGAATTCGAAGAAATGATGGCATTGAAAGGAATGACAAAAGAATGTAAACTTGAAGAAGGAAGGAAGGAGGGAGGGAAATGTAAAAAGAAATGAAATGACAGAAGGAAGGAAGGAAGAAAGGATAGAGGAAAACGAGGAATGAGAAAAGAGTTTAGAGAAAATCGGGAGATATTGAAAGGAATTGAGAGAAAAAAGAATACGAAGATAGGAAAGGAGGAATAAGGAAGGGTATAGAAGAAAGAATTTATACACATAAGATTGTAAACGCACCATTCATTAAAAAAAGTTAATTTTCTTGGCGGAGGTGGTTATCAGCGAATGTTTCCTTTTTGAAGCTTAACCAACATAAATCAACAAGACATATCCACCTCATTACCCATTACCAATAACGAGGTGCACTAACACGACTCCGGAGACTAATGTTCCCCCCTCGGGATGGTTTGACCCATTTTCTACCCGGTTCATTACCAGAGGCGCAGCTAACGGAGACACATGTCTGTCCCGGCGGCAGGTATAGCCTGTCACACCGCCCAGGAGCAGGGATTCATCACCATGTAATCACCACCCTTGGGAGGGGCCCATGTCAATAGCGTACCGACAACACCGCCGCAAGTTTCAACCATTAAGATGGGTTTATTGTTTGAAAAAACTGAATCATAAACTAATATTCCTTCAACTGGCATGTTAAAGACCTAATGTGAGAAAGTTAAAGACTTTAAATTATTTTTCCAAGCCCAGTTTTTCAGAGGAGGCAAATATGTAAGTAGAATACAGTACAGGAAGCAGCTGAATTGAAAGTCTTTACATTTAGAGGCAGCGTTGCCGATACGCTACGACGTGTTATTTGTCTTAGGTCGCCAGAATAACGATATGACGCCGGGTTTACGACCTTCAACAGCGCAAGATGCTTTACACGAGGTGTAACAGATGGGGAGATGCGTTGAATCCTTTGAAAGACTATGTCATCGGTGCGTTTTAACAGGCTTTTATTCTCAGATTATTCTAAGAGCTGCCTAGACAATGTTTCTTAGCCACGGCAGCATCTTAACCCTCAAACAACCGTAGAGGGTCAAAACTAACCCCAGCCGTATATCAATATGTGCTTTTGTGACATTTATGATCGAATCAAAAATTCTTCTTATGAGTTTAATTGTATATATGTCTTATAACTTCTCCTACGTTTTTTTTATCAAGATTGGCTCGTTGTTCATCAAGTTATCCTAGGAAGTTTATGCATGGTCCAGTGGGGCTAAAATTAACCCCAGCAACATGTGCATCTTTTAAAACACACTTTTAAGACCCATACCTAAACTACTTATCGTATGATTATGAAATTGTCAGACAACGATTTACATATAAAACGAAATTATGGTAACAACTTTTGTGTCATTACAATATTATATGACGACATTATGACGTCATCTAGCTAAGATGGGCCGCCATCTTGGATTAAACCAATGACGTCATTAAATTTAGATAAATTATGAATATTGAATCATGGAACTTACGTTGAATTTCATGATCTGTCATTAAAAAGTATTTTTTTGCCAAGAAAACCCTAAACCGTTGGTGTTTAAAGCCAAATTAGCAAATTTTGTTAATGATATGCCTGTCAGAAATCCGCTGCCATGGCAACATGAAAAATGGCGAACTTCCTTTATCCCCTTAAAATGTTTGCTATCAACATTTTCTGAAAAGATGCCAAGTTTGGTGGCCCTAGGGTAAACCTAGGAGCTATGCGACATTTAAGTTGATATCAAAAAAAAAAATCAAAAACCTCTTCCCTGGTCTGAATAGGGTTAGTAGTAGTTTGTATCTGTGTCCATATAGCCGGTATAACCGCCCTTCGGCGTAACACAACAGCTTCGATCCTTATAATCTTTTGCAGGAATTATGATAATGACCTGAGCTATTCACACCTAACCATGTCAATCTGTCCCACATAGATTAATGAAACTATACATATTTACAAATCACAAAAAGAGTCACACAAAAATGAGTTTGTACAAAACGTTATGGTTTTGACCCCATACGGTACGATTAGTCGTAAAAAAGGTACGGTGGTTTAAGGGTTAATCATGCCTTTCACCGTGTCCAATTCATTGAGCATATCATTGTCATCTAACGCCGCTGATGCGAATCAAGCTGTCAAACATTGGCGGAACGTTTTGTGGCAGGAATAAAGACCTCTAATCCTGGGGATTTATCGAATGACAGATTCTCAGAGAGGATAAAAGATTATGCTGACAGCGGCTTTAAGTCTTTGAATTTTGAATCAGGCAACGGCTTAACGACATGGAGCCTAGTTAGGGTTTGCATTTGATAAAGCCCCACATATAAGAAGGCCTTTTTTTTAGCTTGAAGCTGCAACGGACAAGCCACCACAGAACGACCGCTGAAAGATCAAATATTGAAATGTCTGACTAGTGCCTTAACGAATTCCATGGGTCATAAATATCTACATTTTATGCGTCTTATTGCTGTATCGGACTTATTCCTAGAAAACACGTTGAGATGTAAATGTTTAACGGTACACATAGGCGAGGAAGTCAAAAGAACAACTTTATGCCAACACTGCTACAATACTTAAGTGACATATTTACCTCCATGAAATGTCATGGAATGGAGGTTATATTTTCTGTTATGTGTCTCTGTCTGTGTAGATGATTACTCAAGAACGGCTGGATGGATTGGTTTCATACTTGTTGTGTTGGTGGGCTGTGATGAAAGCTCGAATCGATGAGATCTTGGGAGCCGTATCTGTCGTTATAATTGATGTAATAATATCAGACATCACCCCTATATCTGCCATATATTGGAACAGGCATCGTGCTTTAAGTGTTTGTAAATGGGCTTAGCTCCAAGCAGATAGTGAGGTGATTTGTATGACAGCTGTTTGGGGAACCCCGAGTTTTTTTAATATGATAATTAGTTTTATTTATGTCTGCTTAGGATATCATGGAGATGTGAAGCGTAAGTATGATTGTAAGAAGTTGAGGTACATTTAACGGTAATGCTTAACAGGTATGGATGTCTCACATACTGTACTGCTGATTTGAGTGACATGGTGATTAAAATGCCATTAGGTCCTCTCATCTTAGATGGGTTGGGTGTCAGAAGTTTTATGGGCGATACAGATGTTCTGATTTCGTTACGATAAGGGACAGTTGTTAGTTGTCTCTTTCGTAGCCAATGGTACTTGTTTTTTAGCAGAAGGGGTTGGCGCCAAGTATTCATCTTACCGTTGATGTAGGGCTATCAGAGGAAAGTGTGCATCTCATTTTTGTACCGTGTGAACAGCTGATGTTATGACATATTGGTGGAAAATCAAATCACCATCTGACTAAAGTTGGCCACATCCCTTCTTCTTTCTGAGTTTCCCAACTTCCTCCCACCACACCGCTCTGAGGCACATAGTCGAACCTCAATAATGCTGACAACCTTAGACAGTTTAAATGCCAAACATCAAGCTTAAGGAACACCACGCTACCATATGCCGTCGACCTCTTAAACGCACATTACACAATTAAGGGTTACATTTTAATAATTACTAATCAGATGGACATCCTCTGTGTCATTAAATAAATACACCACTACTTTCCCATAACATTTATAACAATTACTCTCAAATACAACCGACTATAAACATACATACCATCCACAAAAAAAGCAATAAATATTTCATGGAGGTATGAGGTCCCCGAACTCTAGTTTAGTACACTATCAGAAGAATGCGTATAAACAGGAGCATTCTGCTTTACTTCAGTAAACAGCATTACACACTTATTTCATTACAAGCTGATTACACAATACAACGTACCTGACCCAACCACCAGGACAGCAATAAAGGCGGACAGCAGCAGCAGCAAACCTCCATCTGTGACTACAGTTCTCCGTTGGTGAAGTTCGTGCCACATTTCCTTTGTAGCTTGTGCTGAGGTCCTTCCAAACCAACGATGTCTCTAACGCAAAGCTTCCTCCATACAATAGCAATGGGAAAATAGAGTAGATCCCCTTTCTGAAGAAGAATCACCAAACGTTACCGAAGAGAGGTGAGGTGAGCGAATTTGCAAGCTCACAATCTGCGAAACTCTTCACCGAGGCAGATTCTAGCAGAGCAAGCCGAACGATAGAAACGTCAGAACCGTTCGTCATCCCGAGTTGGCCGCGCTCATATCGAGCAGCGCAGACAGCCTCCACGCAGCAGATGCTCGGACATTGACACCGAAATGTCGACTTCGGTTTGATCGCCGATTCTTTCCACGAGCTTCAGCAGGATGGAAGCATCACTCTTCCCTCCACGAGCTCCATTATGCCGATGCTATTGGTCAAAGGCATTCCTCCGAAACCCCGAATGGCCGCCTGCGGCAATATTCAACCTCACACAGGAGAGAGATTCGCGCCAGAGCTCTTTAGGGATGACGAGAAATTAGCCCTCCATCCGTCTGGCTGTAACCCGTCACGCCGGCTGCGGGCCTGATGGGGCTGATAAGCCTGGCGTTGCCACGTGAGGCCGTCAGATTCCCGCCAACCGCCGATGGACGGCACGATACCGCTTTCACCGTCTTATCGGCAAACTATCAAGACTTGAGTTTTCAGCATTCCATTCCTGCCATCTCTGTTGGTTCAGCTGAGAGAGTTGTCTGTAAAACAGTTGATGGGAATGGTTATTGGGTGAGAGGATGGATCGGAATGGCTGCACTTTAGAACCGATCAACGCGGCTGATCCAAGCCAGACGCTCTCTTTGAGTACATTTGCCCATCTGATATGACAATTTTCTCCAGTTCGTGAAAAGTTCGGAGGTACATTCAGTCATATTGCATATAAGCGCTTTGGTATAACCGACCTTCAACTCGGCAGGCACTCTACGATGGCTGTTTATATATTATACTAGCTATAGGCAAATGTTGTTTAAAATTTGCTGAGCATAAGACTTTCACTGTACGAGAGTTCTAGGAATAATGTGTTGGTAACTCCAGCAACCTGCTATTTTGCATGTTCTATATTTCTTCCTCTAGAAAGTGAAAGAAAACACCTTTGTCCTTATTGATTAATCGTTTTTCTCTGTTTCCGCTGACCTAGAATATTGGCGATACTCTGTCTACTATCATTCGTTGATCGGAATGGACTGAGAGTAACAGAAACAGTCAGTTCCTGATGGTCTTCTTCAATTGATACAAGTAAAAGAGAACGTCATAGTTGTTTTGATAGACTTACGTTTGCGTAGAAGAGGGAGCCAGGCACTATTATACAAAGAACATGAAGGACTGTATAGCTTTCCAAAGCATTCAGGTCCCTGCCTTTCTTCAAGATCTCTAGAGACGTGTTAAAGCACTGATATCATACCTGACTGAATCTCTTTTAAACCCTGTCGTTACTCCCATCGTTAAACATGAACTTTGAGTAATAGAAACAGCAAGTTCACTTTCTAGACGGCTGACACGCGTACATACAAGGAACAAGCGAAGTCTTTCAGTGCTTCAATAGGTACAAGTGAAAGCGATCTTCATAGTTGCTTTGATAGACTTACGTTTGCGTAGAAGAGGGAGCCAGGCACTATAACAGCATTTTTGAATTATACAAAGGACATGAAGGACTGTGTAGCTTTCCAGAGCATTCAGGTCCCTTTCTTTCTTCAATATCTCCAGAGACGTGTTTAAAGCACTGATATCATACCTGAAATCTCTTTCAAACCCTGTCGTTACTCAAGGCTCAGTCTGAGACATTGTCGCTCCAAGACATGTGCTTCAAATCGTCTTAGAAGCTTTGGCGTCCATTAGCGCCTATAATAGATGCCAGTCTCCCTGTGCTCCACATCTGAACTAAGAAAAGCACTCTATGTCAACCACCAGTGCTGCAGGGGTTTCTTCAAGAAAGTTGAAAAGCTGCTCCCTCGTGGATGGCGTGTAAAGGATCAGTCAGCCAGTCCTCACAATGCAACTCCACTTCGTCGCCGATTCCTTCCTGAAAAACAAAATAAATGTATAAGGTTAACGTCTGATGATTGTGTTCCCTTACCTTTTTCAGCATCATTTTGTTCCTAACGGATTTTGATTTTGGTACGTTGAAACATCGCTGTACAGTTCTTACTAGTGGTGTTTGAGATTTTGAATTTGTCATTTTCGAGGTTTTAAACTATCTTTTACTGAACTTTAAATGACCAATTGATGTTCAGTAGAAGTAGGGCCAAACAAACTGGATGTTTGCAGCAATTCGCTGACTACTCCAAAAAAAATACAAATCCCAAACTTCACGGCTCGCGTTACCCTGAGCCGTTCTGACACATCATTACTTGGCGCAGCTCCGAACATAGATTCTCATTAAGATCACGTCTCCTTCCATTTGTGAGGAGCACCGTGGGGTAATGCTGGCTTCCGGGTTACATTAAACTCCGGTCGGGTCAATCGTGCACTTCTTATCCTGTCAGGCGAAACGAAACGTCTAACCAATGATATGGGCAGCAATGCTGTAAGAAATGTTACATTTTGCCGGTATTCCTATGTCAGAATTTTCAAGGCAGGAGCAACATCGTACCACAGCGTATCAATTATCGAGATGGAAAGAAATACATGGAGTTGAAATCTTCAATCCCCAAGAGGTGTAAAAAAAGAAAATCAATTGAGATTTACTCTTGTAGTGAAACTAATCTTCTTCTTCAGCTAATCAACTAGTAGCGGTGGGTGTTCAACTATAATTCTTTTCAAAATGCTAAGAGGTCTAATAAGCAGAAAAAACGGCATTTACAGTTATCGTTTGTGAAGTCCTCGGTATGGCTCGGCCGGGGTTTGAACCTACCGAATGCAGGGTGAACACTCTACCCACTCGGTCATTGCACCGGTACGGTGACAGGTCATTAGAAGAGGCCATTTGCATCCAGGCTACCATCTCTCCTCCGAGACGGGAGGCGATATAGACTTACTACAACATCTGACCAAATGTCAAGGATGTCGAGTGTCAACAGTCTTTGGTCCAGACGGCTAAGTCAGCTGAAATTTCAAGTGCAATTTGAAAACAGATTAACTATCCATGATACATCTCGTTGTGCCCAGCTTAGATGGCAGGACGTTTCAAGCTTAGGTCTCAATTGAATCGGAAAAAGTAGTTCTGCCGGTACTTCCTGACGTGCCCCCGAGGAGCACTTTGCGGCTCCTGGCATATTGTTGGGCCCGGTCAGGCATTGGGTTCAATTTAAGTCGTACTTAAAATGAACACGGGACCCGGTAACAAATAGATACCATGACTTAGCCATGGAGAACACCGAAGCGTCCCCGACCCCCACCCCCTTACCTGGAAGTCAATCGGGACAAATTTGTGGCTTCGGAGCCTCACCAGACCTAAGTCTTACACGGTTTCCGCAAGCAACATTAGCAGTGTCTTTGGACGTGTCTTCATCTTGTTCTCATGTGATAAATGGCACCTTGGAGAGGTACAGGCGACTTGAAGGAACGCTCGAAGCTACAGAAGCTCACAAGCCAAAAACAGAGACATCGTCATCCGTCATTGGACTGAGAACGTCCAACCCTGTATGCTGAGTCAGTAAAACTCTCCGATAAGTACGTAATCTTGACGGGAATAACACAGCCTGCATCTTACCGCTGGAGGCAAGATGACTGGATTCAGACGCCTTAGTTCCAGCAGTGTCAGCTACGGGCGTGTCTGATTAGATTCAAAAGCCTATCGGTTTCGCTGTTCAGCATGCACAGCTAGGACCGCCCGACTAGCGCAAGGCCATTTGTATTACATGGGGCTGGCAACGGCTATATTATCTATCGATAATTATAAGGGAAGAAGCGTTAATGTCTTAACTATATGATGTGTACCTACTCATATTTTCTAAGATTCGGGTCAAGTAAAATGTGACAGGAACAAAACTACACTTAACAGCTAATACCATGCACGTCCTTCTATCCTTCTTTAAAGTATAAAAATTGTCAGCGAGAAGCTATGTAGACACAGGCTACTTGGCCGTAGTATCATTTTAAAACTCAGCACAAAATGAGAAATTAGGGCCTAAAATGCGACTCAAAGCAAGACCCTCTTCTTATTCTTCTAGCACGACTTAAAGAGATGATGCGGTTTAAACAAACGGATAATTGCCTACCTAAAGTTGAGCTCTCACTGCACTTGCGGCACTGTAAGTGCAGTGAGAGGTCGTTCGTTCACTGTGGACTGTTTTGTTATTTTCGCGATTTTTAATGATCTAGATATTGTGTAATACGTAAAAGCATGACATAGAAGACAACAAAATAGACAAAACGGAAGAAAATTAGTTCTTTATCTCTGAAATTCTCTTAGTCATCTACGAACCCTGCAGTGCCACACCGGTGCCCCAAGTGCAGTGAGATACCACCTTAAGGCTCCACCCAATGCTATATATAGCCGTACCACAGCAGTAAGGCTAAGATATAGGGCAATGCCCGGGTGACACAGGCGGATTAGGGAAACTCATAGCCGGCGCCATGATTATAATCAAACGGTGCCCGAACAATATCAATTTTCGTGGTAGATGAAAAACAATGAATCATCCGATAATAGACTTACGTATCTGTATATAGTGTACCTCTAAATTGAATTGAAAGATTGTGAACGGCCATACTCGCCAGTATCTTAAGGACTTGATCCCTCCCGTAGTTTCTGTTTTTACTTCTCATAATCTCCGCAACAAACACAACCTACGGGTACCGATTTGCACTACAAGTCGATACCAAAAGTCTTTTATTCCTTATGCAACACAACACTGGAATGGTCTTGACACTGCTGTTCGTTCACTTAGCTTTTCACTCTATAAAAAACATTTAATGAAATTAGTACGCCCCTCCATCAATAGACATTGTAGCTACGGTCCTCGGTACACCTGCGCACTCCTTACACGCCTTCGCATAGGTACCTGCAGTCTAAACCAAAATTTATTTATCCGAAATTTAGCTTCTAGTCCAGCCTGTAACTGTGGGTGTCGATGTGAAGGTGTTGTGCATTTTTTGTTATACTGCCCTACCTATCAACAATACAGAACCATTTTTTTCGACAATCTTCAAAACCTGCTAGGCAATTCTCTTGATTTCAATAGTTTATCTGAATCAGCCCGTATCCATTTACTTTTAAGGGGTTCAACTTTTCTGTCATATCATACAAACTGCAGTATCTTAAAATTAACCCAGTCATATATTGTACATACCAAACGTTTTGCAACTACCTTGTAACCTGACTTATATGTAAATAGCTGTGAATTGTTTGTTTCGATATTGTCACTTTATTTCCTCTTGTCAGTCATCCTTTTTTGAGAGGTGATGTGAATATTAGCTTACTGCTAGAGTGCATTACCTCTCTGTCCTGTCTGTACTTTGTTGTTCAATAATAAAAAAATAAAAAAATAAAAAAATTGAAAGATATACCTGTTCTATACTATTAATAAGATATATTGCTGAAAATAACTGGACACAATACACTGTAATGTGCAGCTGTCTTATTTGCCATACCTTTAGGTGTCCGATTTCTACAAAATTTGTTGCACATTAAAGTAAAAAAAAGTATATCAAATCTAGGTTAGTTGCATAATTGATTGCATATCCTTTGCAATATCGCTGTTATTTTGTCGTTCCTTTAACGCAACCTTTTTCTGACAACAGTATCACAATGTTGCCTCAGGATAGAGCTATGACGTCAGAATGATTGATAGGTGTCCGTAAGTGGGTGCGCCAGCCTCCCCTACAGGGCTGAGGCGAGGGGCAGCTCGGTCAGCAGGCATTACTGCACATATACATCACAGGCAATCCTGTGCGCCTTACGGGGCGGTTCTCTCTTTAGATAGTGCACAGTCTGTAAAGATGGATATTCAAACAACTTCAAGATAAACTGGTACCGTTCGTGTCTACGCACGTAGAAAGAGAAACGCAAAGCCAGGTATGTGGCTGATGTAATCGGGAACCCTTTTAAAGCTCTTTTGGGGAGTTTGCTAACTTTTGTAGGTTTTATACCAATTTGCAGTTGGCAATAGTTGTTTTATTGTTATCGTCCCATCCTAAGGAATGCCAAACGTGATAGTAGGATTCACAACATGTGTGGAAAGCAAAAGTCCAAACCTCTTAGTACAAAACAAAGTATACCGATCTCTAGACCACACATTCCTGAATAAACAATTATGTTGTACGGTGATGACAAAAGTTGTGTTCCCGTGCGCTAAAGCGGCGTGTGTATGTCTCCATTATCTGTATTATGATGTATGATGTGGATCAAACTGGGTATATCCGGGAGCATTGCGAGGAAGGCTTATATGAGCATTTAGACTGTCACACTTCCCGTTCATGACAAATCACTCAACAACATAATTTTGAACTTAGAGAGAAAGTCATGCCAGAAACTTTCATATTCTGATTGTAATACGAAGTGTACGAGAGTTTGTCTCCTCTCTAAAAAGTCTAATTTGAATCAACTTAATATATACATGGCTCGAGATGTCTTTTAATGTAAAAGTAAATAATGCTGATATTTTTCATACCTAAAATGGGGTTATTGATCCTAACAATTCTGTACAAAAAGTCTGCATTTCTTAGCAATCCTGGGTAAAATTGTGGACCCTTTGTTAGTTGTAGAATGATTGCTCACAAGACACGAAAAATCCATCGGTTCCCCATTTCCGGCAAACTAATTTGCCACCAAAGTGATTGGTTTGCGCGATGAAAGCACCCGAATCGACGAAACAGTAAAGGGTGCTTTTCAAATGACTAAAACAGCTGTAATAGACCATCTTGTACATTCTCCCTAGTTCATTACGTGGTTGCCGTGTCGGATGCTATGAGGGATGTCTCTAAAGGTTCATTTCTAGCGACCAGACTACAGACGTAATGGGGTCACATCGTAAAAGAATAGATTAAGAAGTCTGTTGGTTTGGGAAATGGCAATCTTACGTCTGTCAAGAATGACTTTGAGGAATTTGTGGATGGTCACGGTCGTATTTTATTGATGGACTGAACTGAACTGAATTGCACCAAAGTCTAGTCGTTACTGGAATCTTCGTCATGCCCGATTATACCATGTATGTCACTTTCAGAAAGTGTAAAGCAAGACGGGCACGGCTACCGACTACCAACACATTGCTCACGTCAAACTTCAAGACATTGTTTTTAGAACCGAAGCCGCGCGTTGTCTGCGAGTTTGCACGTCTTTAAATGAGACGCTAACATGTTTTGACAAGAGCAGCAACAAAACGTTAGGAAAATACGTAATATGACATTTAGGGGACATTAGGTAGTACGGAACTACAATATGTGGAGACTGCAGCTCCGCTGATAGAGATAAGAGCGCCAAACCACCACCACTGGTGGGCACTAGTATCACGCCGTCATGGTGCTGTCCAAGGTGCTAAGATACTGTAGTAGTGCTAATATAGCTTCGAACAGAAGGCCTGCGGTTGTAAAGAGTAATGAGTTCATAGGGAGGTTGGTGATTTCTGCTAACTATTCCCCTGACTGCGCTCGCTGATGGGCGAGAGAAATGAGGCTATTATTTACAGAACTCATTTGCAGAAATCTTGTGTAAGACTGTGGAAAACTGTGTCCATGAAGGTTAGACGTGCGGGTGAGTGGATATAACAAATGACAGTCACTTAAGATATTAAAAGCAGCTACTATCTAAACCCTGTATTCAACTCCTTTACGTATCATAGTCAGGATATCAAACCTGCTCTTCCGAGATCTCTTCAGTGTCACTGCCAAAAGATAATGGATGTTATCTGAAACGTCTGACCGCTTTGAGAATCATATCCAGTTGCTTCAGTATTTTGTCATTTTTTACCTATATCGGCTCTTGATGTACTTTGTATCTCTATTTGCAACTCTGAAATTAGGTAATACAGTCTTTTCCGTCAAATATAGTTGAATTTTTTACCGTTGAATTCTTAACCATGTGCATCTACCGTTTTCTGAAGGTTTTAGTGGATTCTGGATATGAGTAAATCGTCTCTGATTACAACTCTAAGATAAGTGACACAGTCTGTGCCGTTGAATAATTATGTTTGTATTCTCCATCGTTCAATTCTTTAGTTTAACCTTTACTTTATACGTATCTATCGCCTTGCTGAAGGCCTTGCGTAAATGCCGGAGAGAGTAAAGCGTCTAATAGGGCCAGGAAAAATGCAGACCAAGTCGTTACCTCCCCCTCCGGAGTTAGATGGCGCTGATTAGATTGGTACTTCAGGACCCACGGTGATTTATTGAAATATTAGCGGGTGATAGTAATCTCCATGCAGATCCTGCGTGGCATAAGACAGTAACATAAGCTGGGGAAGGAGTTAAGTTTAGCCGACAGAGGAGTAAATTGGTCACGCGACAGAACGGAATTGTGTTTCCTGTGACATTTGGGGATTTGTTTTTCTTCTTTTCCCCAGCTTATGATACTTTCTTATGCCACGCAAGATCTGCTTCGCGTGGCCAATTTACTCTGCTTGGAGATTAGTGTGATTGCGACTATTCGCCGGCCCGGGCCTCAAGTTTTCCCCCCAGAATCAGGTCATGCTAAATAGGTAGATCCTACAGGACCCCGGGTGATTCATTAAAAGCCCAGCGGGGTAATAGCGGCTATTCGCCGGCCGGGACTAATCAGCGTCCCGCTGCCAGACGCGTCATTGGCGCGTGTTTCACGCGCAATTTGTCACCACCGTGCTTATAACAGGGTCCCATATTAGGCCTATGTGCCGATTTGATTATATAGATGACATACACTTGGACTCTGAAAATTGGTGCGAGCGTGCAAATAAAAAAGAGTTGGCTAGGTATGTTGAAGACATGACCAAACACACGGAGACTAGAATACCAAACAATAGCTTCTTAATTCTATTTTTCCTTCTTTTTCTTTGACCTTCGAGTCGAATTTGCATTCTATGACACATGTTTTTCTATGTATTTTCTTTAAAACTATGGCACATACGTTCTCATTTTGCACCTGCTTTGTACGATTTTCAGCATGGTTGAAAACTCTTTTTGGAAGCGACCGAAAATTGATTCACACTTGGATGATGTCCATATAATCAAATCACCATGGCCTAACCAAATCAGTCCGGGCAGCGACCCACAGCGGCGCTGATTACTCCTGCCTGACAACGTGCTCAGCTTGTTAACACTTACTGTCAGGATTCTCTGGATAGTCTAGAAAGGGAGACTGTGAAGTTATTAAGGGTGTAGTCGCATAGGTCGTGCGATCGATTTTTACCAAGCAGAAGAGAGGCATCTTCTCTGGATAGTTTTGAACAACACTTGCAGATAGATATAACCAGCTGCTGCCGCGTCGGGTGCCTGCGAATCTGATGTGTTCCGCCAAAGGGCGGTTATACCGGCTATATAGATACAACTACAGATACTGATCGTCGTACGATCGAAAATTTCGGGCATTTTGGAGGACAAAAATGTACGTCTCCTGCAAAGTTCAACTGTCTTTGTACACAGAATGCTGTTTTGGATCCATGTCAGTGGTATGGTCTGTCACAGCCTGCGTGAAAATCCTTTGGCATCAAAATCGTACGACAATAGCACGACCTATGTGATCGCGCCCTTAGCAGCGACAACATTGCATGATTAGCATTCTCATCCAAGTTTAAGTCATTGCAAAACAGTGCATTAACTTGAACACACAAGACGGATACATTTGGACGTATTTATCACCAAAAATTTTGAAAGACTGGACTCACAAAAGTGAAGATTTATTCGATTTTTCGGATTTGAATTCAAAGTTAATGATTTGTTTTATGCCGTTACATGCAAGGGACGGAGATTTTATGTTACAGTTATGCTTTATCAATACCCTTGTCTGCTAATCAGGTTCACCTTAGTTTGTACTACGTACACTCTAAAAATAATTACATTTTTCCTTTCTACTTTTTTTCTTTTCTTCTTTCATCTTTTCTTTTCTTTCTCCTTTGTATCCCACTTAAATGATTGAACGACGACACATCCCTAACCTCTTTGACACTCCGAGTGACCCCGGCCACTGATTTTTTTTACAATGTCGTTTTCTTGCCAGCTACTTGGGATAATTTACAGCACAGCCGAAAATTACTTCCAGGGTATGACCAAGAGTTGGCATTCATCCAATTATAACTTGAACCTCTAGTCGTCTGCAACAGGAGAGTCGTGGGCGAAACTGTAGTAAATATAGGGCCATGTTGATTTGATTATATGGATGACATCCGTGCGCGCATCAATTTTCTGAAAATAAAATAAAAAGGTTTCAACCATTCTCTAAATCGTTCAAAACAGTTTTAAAATAAGCAAATGCAAAAATGAATATCGGAAAACGCATACTATTGTCATGGAACATTACATAGTCAAAGCAGATATAAAAGATCAAAAATGAAGAATCTATTGTTCGGTACACTATACCCCGTGTCTTCACTCATTTCTTTAAGTTTTCTGACTGTTTTTATTCGCAAGCTCGCATCAGGTTTTGAAATATCCGAGGATGTCATCCATATAATCAAATCAATCTGACCTAAATGTAATAAAGCATTACGAAGGCCAGGCACAGACACGCATGACGTCTATATACACCATGTACTTAACACGTAAAACTCAGAGAAGTATTTCGCACACGGCGAAGCATAATCCTGAGACTACTAACTGTGGTAATAAACTCCCTCCGTGACAGGTCGTTCCGGCACGTTTATCACAGGATATGAGCAGACTGTGTGAAACTAAAAAAGCCTTAGGTGCCATTTATGTAGGTATTGATGTCCTTTATTACGGAAAGAGATGCCATTTGGAGACTACGACTTCACACATGGCCACGTCTAAATAAAATATTCAATTATAGTAACTAAGCAAATATGTACATAGACAGACTGATAACAGCGAAAAAGTGTAAAATCAAAACGTCGAAACCACAAAAGCCTTGATAAGAGGTAACGCCGTGTGTGCAATTAAAATTACAATGGCCAAAGCAGATGCTTCAAGTTGCCATCGCAAAAGATAGCTAAAATATTTTCATCCTGAAGGCTGGTGTGCTGAAGGTACAAAAACACGTCAGATCCCTGTATGCAGTCTCATATTAAGATTTTTGTCCACAAAACGCGTAGCCTTGAGACGATAGAAGTTTTTTAAAAAAAACGAGAATGAAGAAAGTTATAGTGCAATTAACTGAAATAAAGTCAAATCCGTGGCAGGTCGCCTTGTTTAGACTTACAATGTCGCAAGCGGACACTGGATGCTTCACGTTGGAGCCCTGCATACAGTGTCGCCATTAATTTGTTTTTGTAGCCTTGAGATCATAGAGGTTATTGCTGCAACTTACGCCGGTCGCGCCTAAGAATCAGGTACGTAACGTGTTTTATTAACGTAAGGTAACACTGCCTGCCACCAGTGAGTCCCACAGGGGCACTGGGAGTTTCGGGATGGAGCCGCGAGTCTGGGACAATCATAAATCTACTTTAGACAAGAGCGTTGCCGCGGGGCATGGGGGTGTGGATTACGCCCGTGGACAGGTGAGTCTTAAGGGTATCGGGTCCCCCGGAGGCTGGAACTCACGCCTCTGGTGCCGACATGTCACAAATTTCTTTGTCTATGGTTTGTCTATCTATTCCATGGTGTATTTATAACTCTGTAGTTTATTTTGTAGGCTATGTAAGCCTCATGTTTATGTGTGTTTTTAAATCGTTGCACGTCTTTTTTTGCAGAGAGAAAACAAACGGATGGTTGAATAGTTTCCAGTGTCGTGTCTCAAACCGTGCCAGGAACGCATTCAGAAAAAGGCCTTTTCTACAAAATGTGCACAGCTTTACACCATCCATGATACTAGGAGGCTGCATTACTGTTGTCTGGAAAAAACCGCAACGATATTCTACGATGGCAAGCTTTAATCAACACCCACAGTATGCTACTCTCTTCTCTCATAACACTAAATACACCCCTAAAACGTCCCAGTCACCACTCTTTAAGGCCTTCAAACCGTAGCTACTGAAGTTGGCAGTGACAAATTCCCTAAGACGTTCGCCCGACCTTCGCCTACGTAAAGACGTTATAAGTAAATACTTCAGGGAGGGGCTCCTTCTGAGCAAAGGGGAGAAATCGGTAGTGCCATAGATCATTTCTGCAGTTTTGTCCTTCACTCATCATAGGTTGTGTAATTCTACAGTGCTGTACGCCAGTGTTCCGGCTTACACCCCATTTCCAAGGCGACTAATGAGTGATTGAAGATTTTCCCAGATAACCCAACGAATTTCATAAGTATGTTCAAAAACATTTTGCAAATTTTCCTGGCTTTAACACCTTGAAAATACTTAAAATTACTTTTGGTATACATATCAATAAAAGATTTTATAGTTGGTCAAATCCATTTTTTTTCAATTTTCAAATTTTACATGCTGTCATATTTTAGCAGGGTTTTAACAAATTCTTTTTAACTGGTTCTAAGTTTTAGAGTAGTTCTCCCGTAAGATGTGCACAAGTATGTAAATACAATCATAATTTAGTCTTTGCTGTTTCAAATCTGCGAAGTAGTAAACTTAAGCTTTCAAAGATTTCAATGGGTCGTTCAGTGGTTGCCGTATAGTGGAAAATTGTGCCTAAAGGACGGAGCTTGTCAGTGATGAATAAGTCGAGACGCGCCCCCAACCTTCTCCCAAGAAAATGCGTTATCTGTAAAGGCTCAAGGGCAGGTCCGGACCTAGCAATAAAAATTGCGGCGCCACAAATCACTGTTACATGCGGGAGGCATTTGTCAATAGGCCGCACTGGTGTGAGGATATTGCAATCCTAAAAACAGGCATATATAGTAAGTGCAATATTTGGGCTCGATTACGTACGTCGTGCGACAGTCGTGCATGTGTCTTGTACAACAAACATACAATCTTAAGCCGGTTTCACACGTACGTATACATTTAAGTCCTTATGAGGATCCATAGGCTGCTAGTAGAAAGGCATCAAAATCGTACCACAACATATGATTAATGTGACCGCACCGTTTCATTCTAGCTATGATGAAACAATCTTGTAAACTATAGGTGCAAACTCTGTTTTATTTTTTTTTTGAACCATTGTTTAATCATGGGTAGCTCACATCAGCCAACAGGCTGAAGTAACAGTGTAATGTAGTGCAATAGCCCTTTGTAGGTGCAAGCTACACTTACGTTACGAAAGACATCATTGCCAATGAAAGACCAGGACGTTCTGTCTGGTTTGGATTGGTTATACAGATCTCCATTAGTGATAGATATGTCACTATTCTTCCTGGAATCCGGGTGATTTGTAGAGAATCACCAATTCTAGACGGAAGGATTTTGCACCATCGCACATCGCACCATCGCACGTGTGGGTTTCTTAACGTGCCTGGGGTATGGCTCTACCCAGACACGGGACCTCCATTTTACGTCCTATCCGAAGGACGGCCCTAGCCGAAGCATTTTTACCTGAGTGAGGAAAGTCGTGTAAAGTGCCTTTCCCAAGGGCACAAGATCGGTAGCATGGCAGCCGGATTCGAACCCGAAACCTCTCGGTCACGGGCCGAGCACGGTCCCGCTGCGCTATGCGGTCCCACAGACGTGGCAACGTAACGGCTTTGCGCGCCACTGTTGTGATAAACGGCACCACAAACTTCCATCGACACTCGGGACAACCAAGGTTGCCATGGCGTTCCCAAAGGGACCTATATTTATTAGTATCCCAGAGCAATATGGTTATAGTGAAGGCTATAACCATTCCTTATACCCCTTTAAACTATGACGGCGCTCTCGCCGCGCTCTCTCTGTGGCATAAAACTTGACATATCGCTCAACGCATTCTATAGAAAAGAAACGAATCTTTTTACACTTTGTGTGTTTTGTTGTCTTCTTAGTCACACTTTTACGTATTGTATGATATACCCAATGTAAAAGCGAAGGATACACATATCCTGTTTAGCTCGCAGTGAGAGCGCAGTGCGATCGCAGTCTAGTGGATAGGGGGCATTAATAGTAACCGAGAAGGCTGTGTCACCGCCTTTAAAAGCCGGGGTCGCCCCCCTCTCTCGCCACGGCGGTCCCCAATGGACCGGTATATCTACGCGAGACAACCGCACTGAGTGCAGGACTGTGGTGATGTATTCGTTACTTCTAGTCTGGTTCAAAAGCAGACGTAATGGGGCCTGGCCGTTGTGGGCTGAACTAGCGCCTCACGGTCAAATTTCTTGGCCTAAATTTATAGGTTCTTTTCTTTAACATCATAGCGGGGCTTACTCTGACGCAATGGATCCACAGCGAAAAGGAAATGATAGGACTTAGCATTTTCTACATGCGTCAGGCTCGCTGTGAGCTAAGGCCTCCATAGCAGAAATGCGTCAAGTCGGAACAAAAAACAAGGTGCATAGCTTATATCTCAAAATGATTTTCAGTAGAATTCATAGTTTCTTTTCTTTTACATCATAACGGGGCTTACTATATATCAGACGCAATGGATCCACAACGAAAAAAGAGCAGATAGGTATTAGCATTTTTTACATGCACTGTGTGCTATAAAAGATATTCACAATTCAGAAAAGACCAATAAGTATAGCCTAACATCTCAGAATAATTTTCAGCGCCTTGAACCAGGAAGCGGGAATTTGGTATGAAACTGTTTGATCACTCTATTTTTTAGCAACTTTGAAAATTAAACGTTTCTACGTAAGGATACAAAAGCTCGCATAAAGGAAGACAGAGTGGTAGAAGCAATGGAAGTACACAATTAAGAAAACAAGAAAAAATACAGTTGCCTAACGAGCCGTGGAGTGGCCGTTAAATCCGCGGTTCACTCTCAGATATGGGAAAACCAATTCTCTTGGCCCCTTATAGCTTCCACGACGACTGTTTGACATTTATCTTTACCTTTGCCATAGCAAATAAGGGAGTGGCGACATGGGTCGTGCGATCATCGTACGATCGCCAACTTTGGGCATTCTTCTGGAGGACTAAAACGTACGTCTCCAGCAAAGTGCAACTGCCCTGGTAGTACACCAAAAGCTGTTTCGGATCCATGTAGGTGGTTGGTTCTTTCGCAACCTGCTTGAAAACCTTATAGCACCAAAACTGTACGGCGATCGCCTCAAACCCCCCCCCCCCCCGGCCAATGTGACCGCGCCCTAAGAATACATGATACCACTGCACAAAAACATCCTCACTAGGAAACACAAACAGCTTCTGCGTAACTCGATGTTTAAAGCATGAAAAGCATCCAAAGGCTACACCTAACTTAGACATAGGTATAGCTTTTCATTCACTTCCTTAGAGTATCAGAGGTAGTCTCTAAGTATATTAAGGCTAGATAAGTAAGGCGCAACATCATATGAATACAGTGTACTTGATTATATGTTAAGGAGTACCTTGTCGCCAGTCTTGGTGCTCACTCCATGATCTTCACTCTTGAGGAACTTGGGGCACTGGACGGTGAGACGAGAGACAGGCTCTGGCAAATCGCGAACGGTGGCGTGACGTCGTTAGCACGTGATCTCCAGTTCAGCCAATCAGCAAAGCCGAGTCCTCTGCATCTTGGTATCTGCGAGAAATTGCTTTTAAGGTCTGCACTGAAGGAGACGTTGATAAGCATCACATTGCAGTGGTTCAAGGTCTTAACTTTCATTCCATCGCATATCATTCATTTCTTTATTAGGCTTTACCAAATAAATCGAGATGGAGACAATATCGATAACTACTCAGTCTTGCTAGTGTCTGCACATAACAAACAAAAATTAACAGTTTAAAGTACCTATTATATGCATAATACAACTTGATGTACATAAATATAGCATAAATAAAATCATCAATGAAACATGTAAAGTAATACTATAATATGAAATCAGAGATTGATCAGTGCGCCTTGTAGCCAAACAAGTAGTACCGTAACAGGAACAGAGAGATACTGTTGGAAAATGCTACCGCATTGAAGACTGTGTAACGAGAAGAATATAAAACACCAAGTAGGTGCACCATAAGGTATTCCTGCAGGGGTTTTACACACGTTAGGGGATGCCGAAGTCAACTGATGCTGAGTTCCTGTAAGGTTAACGTCACATTTCCAAACCGGGGGGTTTGTAGAAACGAATGATAGAAATACTTACGTAAAAATATGAAAATAATGCCACGACGTCTTGTGTAGTTTGGTATCTTTTATATCATCATCGGTTTGAAAATGTGACGCAGCCCTAAACCAACACGACAGCGTTAATGGCAGCGGTGTCAGATACGATCCGCACAAGACGCTGTCTTTTATCGCCCCAAATAACCCCTGCAACACGGTGCGAAGTGTTAATGAACTCGCGCGAGAATCAGAATAACGGAATCCGATACAAGATAAATCACAATCAACGGGGCAGACAGGTATCGATGCGGACCGATAGGAAGCATCCTTTAATTCTCATTCATATTTAGCTCACGGGCACAGCTTTCTCTGAAGATCATCCTAGTATTATTTGAAATAGCACAATCTCTTTCTGGCAACTGTGGATCCGATCCTACCTGTGCTACCTTGGAAAGTAGCCTGTAGGCTGATTTGAGCTTCCCATGAATAAATAAAGGTTCAAACAAACTTTTATCGGCACGGCTAGACGGTTTTATGACATGGTCAAGGCATGGTCATCACTGATAACGCAGCAATGCCTTGAAGTCCCCTTTTAGATGTTTCCAAATCCTACCTATATTTGGAACTGATGGGCGTTTGTCCGTTGCAAATCAGGCGTACACATACACAGTCTAATCATCGGTCGGATAAGTGTGGTGGGTTTTTATAGTATGCTCAAAGTATGGTCATCGTCATCATCAACGACACGGCAATGCCTTGAAGTCCACTCTGAATGTTTGTTAACCCTGTCCGCAAGGAACTGATAGGTGATCAGACGTGCCAATTCCAATATCGAAAAGCAAGACTAAATTAGTTTTTGCTTTCACTACTGATTTCCTGTTTCAATGACCTGAATGCTCAGACCAGTTCATGCTTGTAAGCATTTCTCGTTAGACGAAATAAATGTTGTCTAAGTGTGCATTTTCTTCTAAAATAACTAAGTGTGATGGCTTTGACAGCGTCCTAATCTAGTCGTTGATTTGACTACTGATTTACCGAATGTCTTGAGTTCCCCGCCGAAGGAATATAAACCTCGTCTTATCTAAATGTGTTATGGCCCATATTTCTTATTAGAATGTATTATGGCTTCCGCGTCCTCCTTAAGTTGTTTCCATGACTAATAATCTACCCAAGTGTCTTAAGTTCCGGATGCTCTCAGAAAGAACACAAACCCCGTCAGCCCCCCCCCCCCCTAAACCCGCGGGTAATCCCCTGCCTGAAGGTGCCCTTCCCCGCCAGCAGCCCGGTAATGTGGCGGTAAACTCGATTACTCCTTATTCCTCTCACGACCTTCAGCGGGGATTCTCTCCGGGCGCGCCAAATCGACAGGAAAGAAATTTGTTTGGGCGTCTTTAGAACCTCATCTCCCCTAGGACGGCGTTCTCGCGGCGCTCTCTCTGCGACCTAGAATTTGACAGACGGCTTAACGAATAGTATAGAATTTTTTTATGTTTTGCGTGTTTTTTTTGGGTCTCTTCATTCACACTTTTACATTTAGTTTAATGTGTACATCCAGCTTGAAAACGAAGGATACACACATCCGTTGTAGGTCGCAGTGAGAGCGCAGCGCGATCACCGTCTAGTGGAAAGGGGGCCTTAGATTAGAACCTCATCTCAGCTCCTGGAGATGTAGACACGTGTGCGCGCACACAGCACGCCTATTACCCCTTTGGCTTTGCCAAATGCGTTTCACTTATTCAAGGGCGTCTTCATCTAGCCAGGACTTAACTTGCGTACTGTTGGTACGCCGGCGAAAGGATCTAATGGATCTCTCTTCTAAACCAACGCATTGACATCACAAGGAACCTCTGAAGATGTCAAATCCGTACTTGCAAAGTGGGCTTCCTCTAATTGAATGAAGACCTTTATTGCACATTTTTGGCAGACCAGGCTAAATACAGGTCACAATAAGACATGTTGAAGAAACACATTTCACAGATTCAAGATAAAACGTTTACGATATAAAATCAACTTTTCCTCGCTTTTCTATCATGATGAAGATAAAATAACAATATTTTGTCTACTAGTTTCATTTACTACATATGATTTAGTTTCTACAGAACTTAAGTGTACGAAATAGAGGAATATATTTTGTACAAGCATAGACATGTAATATACAGTAGTGAAGCCAAGAAACTCAACATACAGTCCTTCCTCTCTACAGCGACCACTCAAGGAACTGGGAAAATGGCTATAATAGCCAGGTGGCTATGTAATACTTGGGTTAGACTTAGGTAATATTTCCAAACCAGGTCCCGGCCGGGCAGCTTTCGGCATCGACATAAATGATATAAAAGACATCGAAACACACAACATTTTAAAATAAGATTAATCGGCATGATGTTGTGTAGTTTCTATGTATATATTTTTCGTTTCTTAAAACATTCCGACCGGGTCCCGGTTTGGAAATGTAACCTATTCCCAAATGAAGAAAATAATCTGTAAATTCGACCATTTGTAGGTTTGGTAGTACGTAACTCTTAAAGGTTTGAGAGTATTAGTCTAGTCTCTGTATGTTCTATCATTAAGATGAGACAGAGTTTTCATAAGGAGAAGGCCCAACGGTGCGGAAGCATTGCTTGCCCTTCATTGTGACCTCCATGACATTTCCTTGATGGCTACTTCCGCGTTTTATTTGCATGAGATGAGGCACGGTTTAAGCCCGGGGTTCGGTTAGGAGACGCGTCACGTGTCCATTAGGGCCCGCTTTGGCGATAACCATCAACTGAATGTCAGCTACTTCATACAGCTTCACGGTGAAATGGAGAGCGTGACTTGTCTTGGTCATTTACAATGGGGAATTGCCACGCCGCACTGGCCTGACTGAATCACGCTTGTACTGGCCAGACCACAAGAGCGTTGTTGTTGTTGTTGTCACATTCACGTTGATTTGCATATATGGAACAATCATTGCCAGACAGGGAAATATCTGTTCCAATGGTGTTGGCGGCGGCTGTGATGGCTGTTTTTTTTAAATTGTGTAAAGACACCTCAGCTCCTCTTGGTACTTCTCATCTTGTATATCATGTGGTGGTGTGTGTGTATGGTAAGGGGTGGCCGGGTGGCGCTTGGGTGGGTGGGGGGTTGGCAATAGGCCCTTGGTAGCGATCGATTCTTCAGCACAAACTATGGATTACTCAAGCGGATAGCTGTTGTTATGAGGCCTAGTTTACTTACTATCTGACTGGGTTTCTTACGTGTAAGTCAGAAGCCCAACATTTGAGGAGACCCGCGTCTGGAGAATGTAAAAGTGGCCACCACAGTCGGAGTAGTTGTCCGCCTATGTATGCATAGAGCTGGACCTACAAACACTGAAGGAAATGCCTAGAACTAGGGCGGTAGGTTTGGTTTGATGCTTTTGAAAAAATGAAATAGACATATAAAAATAATTACACAGAAGTAGTCTTCTATGCAAAGCAAATGAAAAAAAATGTTGAACGTTTCTACATATATGACACTGTTGCCAAAAGAAAACAGGGGTGTACGAATATGTCTATCAATTTGCATGTCAACATTACTGGATCCTGGTGTAGGGTCTTATAGATGGCTTTCATTAGTTCAGAATTCCAATAAAAAGGTTTTATTTCATGTTTATCACTTTTCGCGATTCATCTGCTCCCTACAGTGATTGATGTCATCCGACAAATCAGCTCTCGGTTTGATTGCTGCCGGATTTCGTTCCATCATCCCTATAAATGTGCCTCCAATGAGAAACTCTGAACAACTGTTAAGCTCTTTGAAATACGCGGTACCTCCGTCAGTCTGATTAGACATTCCCTGCAGAGCATTTTAGACCTTAGTTTACATGGGCATCTGTAGCTGTACAACGTTATGACTATGAGAGAAATGAACCTTCTGTTAGGGGGTTGTGTCTTTTATCCCTCCATGTGTCTAATAGTGAAATCTATGTCACCATTTATCTTCGTCTGCATATCACCACTCCTTCTGTTTCTTGGCTTGATTTGTAGCAAATTAGTCGAGATAATTAGTCCTCGATGCTGTATCTGTAATGTAACACACTAGACACGACAGTAGCTGGTTCTTTACACTTAACAGCTCGTCACACCTACCCTTTGCACGTCTAGCTGTTAAAGCGTTGTTTGAAGCGATCTAGTAGGAATGTCTCCACGACAGAACGAAAGAACTACCAACTCAATATACGTAGTCAACTGCCTACCATAGTGCTATCCGTCTCCCTGATCAGCATCACATAAAACAGCTTGACGTTTATGGGCTGGTTGGAACCATTACGGCGCTGTTTAACGACATCCGCCAGAAGTAAAATCGCCCATCACATCGGAAGCGGCGTTCCTCGCGGGTTTTATTGAGTCTAACTGGCGCGGGGATGTCCATTTCCGGATATCCTCGCCATTAGGAAGCAGTTAAACCCGCAGGATCAATGACCAGGCACCGATCCTGTGATATCATCCAATTCGTTTGTTTTAGTTTATGGTCGAGGACTTGGCAGTCAGGGCCTGACAGGGCTTTAGTCGTTGTTATTACTGAGACAGAAGTACAACGTGACTCCGTGAGCCGTTAACAACTGGATGTGATGCTGTTATTACCCCATCCCTGATATCGTATCACATTAAGGACGTATCATTAGTAGTAAATCAATTGCAAATCACACGCAAAAGGAACTTTGATTTTAAGCAATTGCAAGTTCTTCACAATCAGTATTGAAAAAAAATGCAACAATTAAGGATTACCATGTCCAGGTGTGACAGAGCTGTGATAGCTATCCTTACCGAGTCAGAAGTAAAACGTGACTCCATGAGCCGTTATCAACTGGATGCGTTGTTGCTGTAACGACCCCTTCCCTATCATTGTATCACAGCTGACAAGTACGTATCATTAATAGTAAATCAATTGCAAATCACACACAAAAGAAACTTTGATTTTAAGCAAGTTCTTCACAATCAGTATTGAAAAAAAAATGCAACAAGTAAGGATTACCATGTCCAGGTGTGACAGAGCTGTGGTAGCTATCCTTACCGAGTCAGAAGTAAAACGTGACTCCATGAGCCGTTAACTGGATGCGTTGTTGCTGTAACGGCCCCTTCCCTATCATTGTATCGCAGCTGGCAAGTACGTATCATTAATAGTAAATCAATTGCAAATCACACACAAAAGAAACTTTGATTTTAAGCAAGTTCCTTATCATAAACAATCAGTATCGAAAAAGTGCAACAATTAAGTATTACCAAGTCCAGGTGTGACAGAGCTGTGGTAGTTATCATTACCGAGTCAGAAGTAGAACGTGACTCCGTGAGCCGTAAACAACCGAATGTGTTGCTGCTCTGGGTGGGTACTAAACCGTTTTTCTTATTGGACCGGTCCAGAAAAACCGGACCTAAAAAAATTAGGATGACCGGATGTTGGACCTATTGGAAAATGAACAGATTACATGATCAGGCATTCACACGTTTCGGGGCATAGCGATCGAGGAAAATGACAATAGCGAAGTATAGTAAAGTCTATAGTCATTTCCACCAAGTTTTACAGTCAATCGTACAGAGGCAGTAGGCTATTAAAACGCCAGCGGGAGTCGAATACTCCACAAGACATAAATTTGTTGCAAATGGACCATTGTTTTAAGTATTGTCCATTGACAAGTTCTCACTGAATCTGGACCTGGACCTGATCCTCTGGACCTGAACCGGACCTGGACCTGAATTTTCTGTACCGGTACCCAACCTAGTTGCTGCTATCACCCCATCCCTGGCATCGTATCACAGCAAGTACGCATCGATTATGATTAAGAGGAAAAAGAAAGTTTAAGCAAGCTCTATATTCAAAGAATACTTTATTCAAAGTATTGAAAAAGTGCAACAATCAAGGATTCATCAGGGAGTCAGGGAGTGACAGTGCTGTAGCTGCATGTATCCGAAAGGAATAAACTTGTAGAGAAATAAGTCATTGTATTTCTGTAACGACCTCGCTTCCTTCATCGCATGATACATCGATTGCACATCATTACGTCGATTACGCACCAAAAAATGTCCTTCAGAAATGTTGCTAGTCCCGATGGCTCTCAACTGTGATTACCATAGGTAATAACATAACAACTAGAGGTCTCGAGTTCGAAATGTTCCATACTCGCCGTGTCCTAACGAAAGGCACTTAACACGACCATCCCCACTTCACCCAGGTGTAAAGATGGGTATTTGACTTCAGTCGGTGAAGAAAAATACTACCATGTCCTTCTGTATAAACAACATAACAACACGAAATACTGACATTGGAAAGCGTTGAATGACATGGCAAGAACGCCATATCACTGCCTTCCCTTGATATCCTAAAATGAAGAGTCTGTTTACTCCTTGTCATGAACTACAAATAAAGACATCTAAATTTAATGTACATCTATATAGGCAGGTATGCAATGAATTAAATGTAAGACGCGAAACCTCATTACAAGACGCTGCATTAACGAGACATTACCCTCAAGGTGATTGATGAGAGTAATAAGGCGTCTTACGCTTTACGTCGGGTCGTCAAGACAGAATCGTGACTCCGCAAGGTTCAAATTAAAGTCAACAGCGACAGTCCATGAATCTCCTAGACACAAAAGCTAAAAGCTGTAACTAACTTAAACAGATATTAAGGTAACGATCATTGATGTACTATACGTGATTGTGCTTGAAATGGAAACGTGTTCCTCTCGAGTCTAACTGACTGTAAACCTAGAAAATTTAGAGAAATCGACAGGTGACTTTAAGTAAGCGATGGAAAATGGTGGTTAAGTATCCAAACGGCTCGCTGCGACAAATGGTAATGGTTTAGACAGTTTCCTAGGTTTCTTCATTAACTGAAGGCTGTACACAGAGGCACAAGTACATGCATGGTTACCTTCCATCACAAGTAAAGCTGTTGTTGTTCGTCCGTCGAGTCGACGAGGACCGCTTTCGTCATCATCAAGTAAAGCTAGTATGTAACTGGTTAACCAATTCAAACATTTGTACTAATTTTAGGACCTTCCTACAAGTACAAACGGTCTCGAATCCTCTTCAGTCTTTCTTCTTCAATCTTTATTCAAGACAATTCCTCAACAAAGGTCTGCACTAGGTTGGATGTTCTGATCGCATGCAAACAGAAGAAGACTTTCTTGACTTTGATTTTCAATCATTTAATAGACCGTATTTCAATGACTAAGGTAACCCTGCCGGCCAACTTCTAACTATACATAAACTTGCCCAAGATTAACTCCACACCATGGTCTGGAGAAGGTCGGCAGGGGAGGCCATTCTCAGCTATAATTGACATGCGTGTAACAATCAACAATGGTCTGGAGAAGGTGGGGAGGCCATTGCTAGTCCAACTACAAACCACGGTTTAGACAAGACAATGGCTGACCATGGTTGGCTATGCATGACAGGGGCGTAACTCCCAATCATGGTCTGGAGGCCATTGTAGGCTATTCATTTATTCATTTATGTGTGGCAGGTGCTACATAACTCCCAACCATGGTCTGTAGAAGGTTGAGGGTCCATGGTCGGCTATGTGTGACATGGACTTAACTCCCAACAATGGTCTGGAGAAGGTTGGGAGGCCATGGTCGGCTATGTGTGACAGGGGCTTAACTCCCAACCATGGTCTGGAGAAGGTTGGGAGGCCATGGTCGGCTATGTGTGACATGGACTTAACTACCAACCATGGTCTGGAGAAGGTTGGGAGGCCATGGTCGGCTATGTGTGACAGGGGCTTAACTCCCAACCATGGTCTGTAGAAGGTTGAGAGTCCATGGTCGGCTATGTGTGACAGGTCCTTAATAACTCCCAACCATGGTCTGTAGAAGGTTGAGGGTCCATGGTCGGCTATGTGTGACATGGACTTAACTCCCAACAATGGTCTGGAGAAGGTTGGGAGGCCATGGTCGGCTATGTGTGACAGGGGCTTAACTCCCAACCATGGTCTGGAGAAGGTTGGGAGGCCATGGTCGGCTATGTGTGACATGGACTTAACTACCAACCATGGTCTGGAGAAGGTTGGGAGGCCATGGTCGGCTATGTGTGACAGGGGCTTAACTCCCAACCATGGTCTGTAGAAGGTTGAGAGTCCATGGTCGGCTATGTGTGACAGGTCCTTAATAACTCCCAACCATGGTCTGGAAAAGGTCGGGAGGCCATGGTCGGCTATGTGTGACAGGTCCTTAATAACTCCCAACCATGGTCTGGAGAAGGTTTGGGAGGCCATGGTCGGCTATGTGTGACACGATCTTAACTACCAACCATGGTCTGGAGAAGGTTGGGAGGCCATGGTCGGCTATGTGTGACAGGGGTTAACTCCCAACCATGGTCTGGAGAAGGTTTGGGAGGCCATGGTCGGCTATGTGTGACACGATCTTAACTACCAACCATGGTTTGGAGAAGGTTGGGAGGCCATGGTCGGCTATGTGTGGCGGGGCTTAACTCCCAACCATGGTCTGGAGAAGGTTGGGAGGCGATGGTCGGCTATGTGTGACAGAGGCTTCACTCACAACCATCGGCCAATTATAAACAGACCGGGAGTAATTTGGAATCCTACTACATGACTGTTCTCCGTACCGTGGGCGGCTTCACCTTTCAACCAATACCTTAGTGACAGGCTCACCACCTACGTGGCCTCTTGCATCAGGCCAATATGTTGATTTCATTATATAGATGACACCGTTTTGGAATCCCAAACCTGATGCGAGCGTGCAAATAAAATAAGATGTTTGGCCCAAAAAGGTTGCCTTCATTATGAAATGTAAATGGTCTGGAAGGTTGAACAATGAAAATCACGGAGTATTGTATACCGAACAATATTGTCTTCCTTTTTGTTTTCAGTCTTCTTCTTTGACTTTGGAAATGACGTTGACATTAGCGTCTGTTTCCCGATATACTTTTTTCTTTTAATCTACAGCATATATATGCTCCTTTTGCAGCTAATTTGTGCGATTTAAAGCATGGTTAAAACATTTTTATTCTACTTTTGTAAACGGACGAAAATTGTTGCAAGCGCGGATGTCATCCATATAGTATTATAGACAAATCAACGTGGCCTTAGTTGGTAAAACTCAGAGCGATGCAGCCCAGCAAAAAGCCATTCCAAATCCCAAGGGAAATGGCGCACACTCTACGAGATGAAGAAGGTTAGGTCGGTGGGGTCGTCATGGATCACTGCAAAATATCATTTCACGCGCCGCTTCGGTAAAAGTGGGGCAAATTGATTTCGTGGAAGGTCCATCGTCATCAGAGCATACTCAACCAGCGAGTTTTGAAGCATGTATATATTACCGGAATGTTCTAAATACAATATTTTGCGTAGTGAGCTATTCAAATTTCTCGACTAGAATACATAATTTTTTTTTAAAGAGACTCAATGCTACAGACAAATTTGCACATATCTTTATTTATTAGATGTCACAACTCTCATAATGCAAAGATAGGCAAATACATCAAAGACTGCTTTGCTATTAGGAAGAATACCGAAACTCATGATTAGCCCAACCCGATTGTAACACTATATCAAAGACTTGTATTAGTCCTCATTGTTATGTCAATTTTTATTGGTCTTCAAATCTTTACTGTAAGCTCATAAGCTTATAGCAAGTTATGATTGTATGTTTTAGAAATGATTTTACGCTTCGCAGATTGTAACATATAACTCAAAACGAATGTTAATGGTACAGCTGGGGTCCTCAATACTTTTGAGTGTCCTCTTAATCATGTAGAAAACATCAAGTTTGAAAGGTGATTCAATTAAGAGTGACAGTCCCATCCTCACCTCTCGCTAATTGTATTGAGAAGACGGTTGCCGTTGCACAGTTAGGCAAGTCGGTGTATACACGTGTTGGTCTCATGCAGGAACGCCCCTGGCCGGGTAATCTAGAATATGAACCTTGCCTGAACAAAAATGAATAGAGTTACGTCGATGTAGGTTAGACATCCAGGTAATGAGATAATAGGTAATAACGCCAAAAATGGTTACTCAAGCAACTGGATATGGTTTTGAAACGGTCAGACGTTTCGGATATAATCCACTATCCTTCGTCAGTGACACTGAAGAGATCTGGAAGAAACAGGTCTTTTATACTCTAACTATGAATGAAGACAATTTCAGATGTCCAATAGGAAAGGTTGTAAGACAATTCAGACTGAAGACAATTTGGATTTAGAGGGGCCATATATGAAAGAATATACAATCCCATCCTCAACAGAAAAGGGGGGCTACGTATGGAACTTTCCGGCACTTGGGACATAGCACTACCCCCCCCCCCCCCCGCCAACAAAACTTTTAGCTCCTGTAACTAAAACAACGACTCATTTGCATTAACTGTGTCTCAGCCTTGCTATCCTTTAAAATCCAAATTGTCTTCAGCTTGACTTTGGCTTAGCTTTGTTTTCTTTGCAATCCAAATTGTCTTCAGTCTGAATTGTCTTACAACCTTTCCTATTGGACATCTGAAATTGTCTTCATTCATAGTTAGAGTATAAAGGACCTGTTTCTTCCAGATCTCTTCAGTGTCACTGACGAAGGATAGTGGATTCTATCCGAAACGTCTCACCGTTTCAAAACCATATCCAGTTGCTTGAGTAACCATTTTTGGCGTATGAATGGAGTTAGTCATTTTGAACAACAAAGAGACCTTGGTGTCCTTGGGACATAAAATGCACTCTAATCTAAATTCTTGTATTTTATAGATATGAGCTACGTTATGCGTTTTAACACTTTTATGCTGCATTTCTGCGCTTTCAACAAAGTAGGAGAAACTATGAAGCGGTAAGAACTATGCTGTGTGTGTATGTATATGTATTATATATATGAATACAACGCAATTTAGTCACTAAAATGATATGTTGGTATATGAGGATATTTCCCTGTGACCCTTTTCTAAAAAATTACCTACACAAATATTGGGTTGTAAGAATAGCAAATATGATGCAATATTCGTCGATGCACCCAGGAAAACAGTAGAAACAATTTAAAAAGTGTTGCAGGGAATGTTGCAACATCACATTGTCAGGTGCGTCACGACGTCATCATAATGGTGCGTCTAATCATCCCGGCCCATTGTGCCGCTCACTTGGAAATAGGCACTCATTACATTAACGTAACCCCGTGCATTATACTGTGGAGGGACTGTCATTAATATTGCAAATTTCATTACTTAACTCCGGTTGGTGTTGCTGGTGTCTTTTCGTTCTCATGGTGAAAGGGATGATTGACAATTACTTGTTGAAAACATGACGGCAATATGATAGAAATAGCCATAGGTAACGGTTATAACGTTACTTGTAAAAAAAATGTACAGTCCTGGACATGTGTTCAGTCCGTCGTATACAGTGTATATGGCGACCATGTTAGGGTACATACTGACAAAAAACGTAGGAAAGGTCGTTCGTTAAGCCAAGGGCACAACCCGCCGTACGTGCAAGTGCGTGCTGTCTACGTGCCAAAACGTGGGTAATCTTGTGAGATCTGTAAGTGGTACGTACCGCCTCCGTACAGACACGTAGGGAATCCGTCGAATTTACAGCACGCAGACACGTCGTCGAACTTAACGTGGAGCCAAAACTTTGTCTGCCATCGGGCTGCGGATTCGCCCGCCGTGCGTGTCAGTAAGCACGGGTGACGCGCCTGCCCTGTACAGCCTGAACGTTCTCAGAAATACGTGGCGGACGTGGCCTCATAAAAAACGTACGGATATATTGAACGTGCGGCGGGTGTTGCCCTTATCTTTGATATTTGAAATTGAATCACTTAACTCCGGTTGATGTTTCAGGTGTCTTCTCGTCACCATGGCGACAGGAGTTCATGGCAGTGACGCTAGGGAAATACTCGTATATCAACGCCACTTTCTTTTTATTCTTTCGACATTTCCATATTGCTCGATGTGTGTCTAAGAACATTTACGACATTTCTTTATAGAAAAAAAACAAGATTTTAGATCAGTGTCAAGTTTAATGCACAATGATAAAGTAAAATCAACTTCCTAGGCAGTTTGCCACATGGTGTGACTTGCGACAAAGAAACTGTACAAGCGGCATCTTTCTCTATTGTTTGTTTTTCCCGCCAAATACTGTACCATAGCAACGGTTGGCTGAGGTAACATGTGGTACGGATAGAAACAATGTATGAAATCTGACATATTTCATTGTTTATAATAAAGATGTTTAATATTATTTATTGCTACATATCGGTTTTAATTTTCACGAATGATATACTACGTTGTGTTCTTATATATTAAGTATATCATTGTATTCCAACACTGACGTAACATGTTGTACGAATAAAAGCCTAGCTCGCGTGATGTACATTGCGCTGTGCACAGGTGCCAATCAACAGATGCCATTAAGGTAATCCCCAAGCATTGTGGCCACCAGCCATTGTGGCCTTCATCACTTAACGTCTGGGATGCATATGGTCTCTTTTGCCATGTGACATGTTACCAACTTTTCAATGATATGATTTTTTTTCAAACAGACAGGAACGCACACGCATTGTAAAATGTATCTAAAGAAATGTTTAGTTAAATTTCTAAAGTAGCCAGAAAAAAGGTTCAAACGTCACTGTTATGAAATGATTATGTAGTGTCTTGTCTGATCTTTCCGCCAAACATTGTATCATATCAACGTACGCTGATGCAGCATGCGACTACTACATTGCACTACTGGTGTAGTACGCATAAAGCCGTTGAGAGAATTATAATATATTCTATAATTCGCAATGAACACAGTGATTGTTATCTGAATTGATTTTAATTTTTACGTGTACATGTACTGCGTTTCGCAGAATATTTTTTTTGGTGTTCCGACACTGATGCAACATGTTGTACGTATACCGATAAAACTAAGCTCGCGTGGGAATATACCTCGTACCATGTACAGGGAATTAATTGATGCCATTAAAGTAATCCCCAACCATTGTAGTCACCAGCCGCCATCATCAATATTTTAAACTTCATTACTTAACTCTAATACTTTGGACCTCCCTGTGTTACAGTCGACCATCAGCTTCTGTCATCACCTACTTAACGTCTGGGATGGGCTCTTTTGCTATGTGACATGTTGCCAAGTTTTTAACCATGTAATTATTTTTTCAAACAGACAATGATACACACCATTGAAAAATGTATCTAAAGAAAATTGCTAAGTTATACATTTCACGTAGCCAAAAAAAATGCTTTAAACGGGCGCTTTTATGAGGTACTGTGTACAGGAAATAAGCAGGTGCCATTAAAGTAATCCCCGACCATTGTTGCCACCAACCGCCATCATCAATATTTTTAACGTCTGGGATGGTCTCGTCTGCAATGTGACAAGCTTCCAACGATATTTTTTTTTCAAACAATGACGCACACCATTATAAAATCGCTGAATTACATTTTTGATATAGCACAAAAAAAAGTTTAAAACGTCGCTGTTGTTAAATGAGCATGTAATGTCTCGTTTGATCTTCCCGCCAAATATGGTATCATGGCAACGCACGCTGATGACGCAACTATACATGCACTGCAGGCGTAGTACGCATAAAGTGACTGAGAGAATTATGATATATTTTATTATTCGCAAGAAAAACGGTGATTATGATCTGATGCTGCATATTGATTTCAATGTTCACGTGTTATGTCCTGCGTTGCGCACTTAAAATTAAGAACATTTTTATGCAACATGACCTACGAATATAAACCTAGCTCGCGTGTGAATACACACGGTGCTGTGTACAGGAAATTAGTAGGTGCCATTAAAGTAATCCCCGACCATTGTTGCCACCAACCGCCATCATCAATATTTTTAATGTCTGGGGTGGTCTCGTCTGCTATGTGACATGTTACCAAGTTTTCAACGATATTATCATGTTAAAACAAACACCATTGTAAAATTTTTGATATAGCCAAAAAAGGTTCAAAACGTGGCTGTTCCGAAATGATCATGTAGTGTCTTGTTTGATCTCCCCGCCAAACATTGTATCTTCGCAACGCATGCTGATGCAGCATGTGATTACTACATGTACTACAGGCGTAATACGAATAAAATCATTGAAAAAATCATAATATGTCTTATTATTCCCAGGAAAATGGTGATTATGATCTGATGCTGCATATTGATTGCAATTTTCACGAGTTATGCCCTTCGTTGCGAAGTTGAAATTGAGAATATTGTTGCATTCCGGCACTGATGCAACATGTTGTAGGATTAAAAGCCTAGCTTGCGTGGGAATACACTTCGTACCATGTACAGGAATTTAATTGATGTAATTAAAGTAATCCCCGACCATTGTAGTCACCAGCCGACATCATGAATATTTCAAAATTTCATCACTTAACACTAATACTTTAGACCTCCCTGTGTTGTAGGTGCCTCTACTGTATATTAATTGGCTGATAGGAAATAAATCTGTATGAGGGGTGGTAAAGTTAAAATGACTTTTAGATACAAGAATGACGTTCTTAAAACTAGTTCTGGATAACTTCCTAGTGTTTACCAACCCTTTGTTCTTATGATGGTACAAATTCTTAAGTTGGATAATTGTTCTCGACTTTGCTGCTGATTATTTTCAAAATTTTGACTACCCATCATGTAATGGACGCGTCCTGGATATCCTCTCCCTAGAAGTAATTTCTCCCAGCGGCTCTCTATTTAGCGTTAGAAGCAGTTAGGTGTGGTCATGTTTTTCTCGTAGGCAAAAATGTCTGTGTGAGCGGAAAACACGGTTCACCGGAGCTGTTTTGAGCTTCGTTAGGTTTTTTGAAAAGGTGTTTTGCTACTTGTTTAAACTGCCAGGACAACTGTAAGTAGGAAAAAGTCAAAGCAGGCTGTACAGTTTGCTCTGGGGGCGCGCCTTAGGTGCACCCCCCCCCCCCCCCTCTTCGTTTCTCCATTTCTATCTAGGATGTTTCGTTTGGATCAAACAGGAGGGAAGATGACACTGCTCAAACTGGATATTTTTGTCACCATCTTCAGTGCCTGTCTCATCGCGATAACAACGGCACAAGGTGAGTAGTGTTCTTGTTCGATGGCTAGCTTTAAGCTGCATAAATAAACAGACTCGATGACAAAGTATTGATAATGAAGTTCAACCCAAAATTGCTAATGCTCCCTCTCCACTAGGACGGCGCTCTCGTCGCGCTCTCTGTGTGACCTGAAATTTGACATATCACTCAGCGAATTGTATGGGAAAGAAACTACTCTTTTTACACTTTGTGTGTTTTGTTGTCATCTCAGTCACGCTTTAACATGCTGTATGATGTAGCCAGTATGAAATCATAGGATACACATATCATATTTAGGTCACATTGAGCGCGTCTCGCGATCGCCGTCCAGTGGAAAGGGGGCCTAAGTGAAGTTATCGATAAATATGCTTCCTGTGGTAAATTATATTGTTACATTGCCAACCAGGAAACAACCATTTGGATGCACACACACTATTAAAAATGTACTTTATTATTTGTCTTGTTTCTTCTTATACACAGAAAAATAAGACAGCTCTCTGTGTCAGAAGTCAGAAGTAAGATTCTTCTTCTCACAGGCCGTAGTATAGGCACCTGTAACACAAGGGGTCTAAAGAATTAGAGTTAAGTAATGAAGTTTGAAATATTTATGATGGTGGCTTGTGGTTACAATGGTCGGGGGCTACTTTAATGACACCTGCTAATTTCCTGTACTGGATGTTACCACGCGATCTAGGCTTTTATTTCTACAGCATTGGCCATTGCATCGTTGTTGGAATACAAATATTCCTAGTATCTAAGTCCTCAACGCAGAGCATAACTCGTGAAAATTGAAATCAACATGCAGCATCGGGCCACAATCGCATGTTTCTTGCGAATTATGAAATATATTAAAATTCCCTCAATGGCTTTATTCGTACTGCGCATGTAGTACATGTAGTAGTCACATGCTGCATCAGCGTGCGTTGCTATGATACAATGTTGGGCCGGAAGATCAAACAAGACACTACATGATCATTTTATAACAGCGACGTTTTAAAACCTTTCTGGCTACGTTAATAATGTAACTAAACAAATCTTTAGATACATTTTAAAGTGCTGAGTGTTATTGCATGTTTGAAAGAAAATCTATGTGCGTTGCTATCATACAGCGTTTGGCGGGAAGACCAAACAAGACACTACATGATCATTTTTTTAACTTCGACGATTTAAACTCTTTCAAGCTACGTTAAAAATGTATCTAAATAATTCTTTAGATACATTTCTCAGTGATGTGCGTTATTGCCAGTTTGAAAAAAGTATATCGTTGAAAACTTGGTAATATGTCACATAGCAAACGAGACCATCCCAGACGATAAGTGATGAAGTTAAATAATATTGATGATGGCGGCTGGTGGCGTAGTTTGACTTAGTGTGTAGATAAGAATAGGATATTCATCTTTTGTTTATCTTATTGATAAGTCTTCTCGCTTGAGTTAGGTGTCAATGTTGCCCTGGGGAAGACAGCGTTTCAAACCAGCACCGTCCATGGTGGGGCTGCCAGCCGTGCCGTGGACGGGAACACCGATACCAACTGGTACCATGGTTCCTGTACACACACCACAGGCGATCCGAAAGAGGCTAATCCCACCTGGTGGGTGGATCTCGGCCAATCGTATGTGGTTGATAGGTATGTACATATACATTCACAATAGGTTCATTTACCAGTCATTACAGAAAATGTGCGAACGTAATTTACGTTCACTCACAAAGAGACACACAACTAATACTACCTCTTCTTAAAGGCCACCTATGCATCGTGGCCTCTTTTCAGTAATCCGTCAGATTTTGTTTTTGTTTTTCGAATAAACAAACATCAAGAGTTCTGTTTGACTTGACAATGAATCTTTCATATGGGTTGATGTGTGTGTGTGTGTGTGTGCGTGTGTGTGTGTGTGTGTGTGTGTGAGTGAGTGAGTGTGTGTGTGTGTGCGTGCGTGCGTGCGAGTGTTTGTGTAGAATGATTATAAGCATAAGCATCAAATGCCATGCATATGTATTTTTGCGACTGTGGATATATATCAAAGTATTACGTGGTGTTTGATAGGGACATCCATCGGAACGTACAATATGCATAGAACTCAACTGTCATATTGATTGCCCTGTCTCCAATATCTACAGAGTGGTCATCTTTAACCGCCAGGATAAAGTTCCGGAACGACTCAACCCCTTCAACATCCACATCGGGGATTCCGGGCCGAAGTCCGACCAGGTCAGCACGAACCCCCAGTGTGGAGGTGACCATCGAATCGCCCTGACCCAGCCGTCCATTCCTGTCTCCTGTCCGGGGATGCGGGGACGCTTCGTGGCCGTCCGTCTTCCCGGATCCTCCCAAATACTGACCCTGTGCGAAGTCCAAGTATTTCCCGGTAAGACTTTACCAGAATGAGTTTATGGTTATAACATAATATATAGAGCTTCCATATTGACGAAGTGGGTGGGTGTGAACCACAATGCTCTTGCCCTTGATTTACCGTTCAATGTACGGAAACTCAAATGTAACACTGCATTTATCGACATTTCCTCGTTATGTTTTTATGCAACCTCAAGAATATTAGGAAAAAAAGTAATAGAAGGTCAAAACAAGATTGTTGCAATATAGTAAAGTATCTTCCCGCAAAGGAAGTAAAGGACCTAATTTTGTCCTTTCACTGGGATGGGAGCGCCATGTCCCAAGTGCCTTAAAGTTTGATACTTAGGCCTCATTTGCTGTTAAGGGTGGGATTGTACATTCTCGTATATAGCCTGTCTAACTCCCGGTTTGAACCAGCGGGGTTCTGTGGATTGGACATTGAAAGAGTGTCACTAGTTGTGTCGAATGTGGTGGAAAACGGCAGGGAAGTAGCCTTTCGCGCTGGGTCAGCAATGTTCTTTGTTCTCAACTCCCATTGCTTTATGCCTGAGTACCTGGCCTTCGCCTGTGTCGTAGCATTGCACTTCCCGTAACAGAAGAGCAATTTTAAAAGAGAAACGTAAACAGGAGAGCGGCAATGTTACTATATGATGTGCGATATTACGGGAACTCGTAGCATGCTATTGTTGCGATATCATTAACGTCCTTACCACAGCAGCTTAAGCATACTTATGTTTAAGTTTAAATGCGAACACCCAAAAGTTCCAGCACTTGTCGCACTAATATACGGTTCAGTATCGTATATAAATGCTTAGGTATGTGTGTGTGTGTTTGTGTGAGTGTATGGCGGCGATTACTGTATGCATGTGTGTGTGTGTGTGTGTGTGTTTGTGCGTGTGTGTGTGG
>NC_049991.1:20666372-20696975 GCF_000003815.2 Branchiostoma floridae | reverse complement strand
ACCCTATGTACGTATCTTCACACCTGCTGGTTATCCGTCCTCCGGACTGGAGAAGAACTACTGCCGGAATCCTGACGGCGTGACCGGAGTCTGGTGCTTCACCACGGATTCAAGCAAGAGATGGGAGTATTGCGACGTGCCAGTTTGTGGTAATGTTCATTTTATTACCTTAGAAAAGAACAGATTTTTGATACTTTTAAATTAAATGATATCCTTACAACTGTGCCTTTAACTTTGACTTTATTAAGATTTACAATTAGCTTAACAATATACAAGTACATTGTAAACGTAGTTACTCTTCCTTTGGTCCTTCTACTACTACGACAAATGCTTCTCTACATTTCAATATTCAATACATCAATCGATAACGTAGACTTTAAAGGTGATGATTTCATGTCAACCGTGAATTCTATTTTGAACTTCTATCTTCAATTCTATCGATCGATTTCATCAGGAAATCACGCCTTTGAAGTCCTCCGTACTGCAATCCAGCAGTATGAAGGAGTCGACTTCTTCGCCATCGAGGCAAAGCTGCCAGCTGACGGCCTGTCTGCCACTGAGAACTGGTGCAGGGACTACCAGAATCTCTGTGCTGGGTACGTTCTGAGGCCGACGGGCTGTGGGGAGACGTATGCAGACATTTTCCCCGACATCATGCGGTAGGTTTGGTGGCTTGTGAAACAGCCGTAGTGCGAGTGTGTAGTAATCTGACTTGTGTGGCTTCAGTTATCAATTGGAGCAAATGTGTTTTGTAGTCATGTGTATTTTGAGTACCATTACATATTCTGGATCAAAAATACACGATAAAATGATAGTTTCTTCAGTTACCTTTGGTGAGTTACCCAAGCCCCTTACCGCCCTTAAACCATTGATGACATTGAAACTTCATTACCCAAAGTGATGTACAGTGTACAGCCACTCTGACTTAATCCGGTAGGTTCCATTACATGTAGAACAGTCATAGTGCGCGCTGGTAGTAATCCTGTCTTGTCATCTGGTTTGGTGTTTAGCTTCTGCAAGAAAAATGTTGAAGCGTGGACTAGTCATGGATATCTAGGGAACGCAGTATTGCGGATTGACATGCATCATAGAATGACAGTTCCATCATTTACTACATTTATTACTATAGTCAGTAGTTAGTGAACTATTCTAATGGTACCAGCCTTAAGAAAGGCGATTTCTATGACACTTAATCGCACACGTTACAGTACTATAAACAGGGGGTGCTTCAATAACAGCCCATGAAAAAGTCGTTAAAAACAACTAACGGGTCATAACAGACTGACTGAAGAAATAGAAATTTTAGACCATCCTTCATGCGTGGCGTGAAGCCGTATTTTCTGACACGATAGCGGTGTAATACACGTCACAAACGTTATGTTTCAGGTGCGTGAGTGAGTACGACTCTGATCCTTACATCAACAACGTGCTGAGCTGTAGCCCGGCCCCGGGTGTACGTAACGTGGCGAACTTGGCTTTCTCAGCCGGGGCTACAGGGACCAGGACTTTCGGGTTCTACAGGTGTGACACCAGCAACTGCCAACGTGGGATACGCGAGTCCGGGAGCCTGTACAACACAGCAGCGGCCTTTCGCTTAGACGGGAGCGGAGACAGGATTGTGTACACCGTGTGTTCAGGATCAACAGGTGAGCATAATGTATTCATTTATTTATTTATTCCTTGAGATTATTTCACTTCTGTGGAAGGATTGACATCACTTAAACGTGACTAAAACCTTCCAATGACTTCTGTGGCTCGTTTTCCCAATACACAAGGCGGAAACAAGAATGTGCAAAAAAATTACATCCAGTCAGAGAATGCCCTTATCTTACCCCGAACATCTAATCAGTTATTGAATCAAGGCTCAACTAGTCATAGGCCTGGAGTTAGTAACAAAAACATTCTTGTTGTCTGTGTTCCTTACACATGTGCCTGACACAGACAATGGAGGATGTGCTCAGATCCGAAACAAACTCCCTGGGGAAGGTTACACATGTTCCTGTCGGCTTGGCTTTGTGCTGATGGAAGATGGCCACGGCTGTAAAGGTAGGGAGGTGTTGCATCGTTATATTTTCCTTCCACATTTGTACTTATTGTACCTTAGCTCGTCTTCTTACAGCTAGTAGGTATTGCTAAGACTACAACTTCCAAGTGCCTCTTCCTTGAACCAAAATGTTTGAAAAAGTGACTTTGTAGTACAGATATAAATTTAAAGTAGTCTCCAGTCTCGCTGTCTCTTTGTGGGAGGTCTTCTTTGTCTTATGGTGAAATTGATTTAGAAAAACAACTTGAAATGACCGTTTCGTCCACGTTCTGAAGTGATTGTTCATCAGTATTGATCCTGAAGAAGGCGACAGTGGTCGTTGAACATTTGATCCGTGCATACTTTTGTTTTGGAGGGAAGAAAACCTAGCGTTTTACTATGATCGTTTTGTGTTTTTACAGTGTGTAACACAAGTACAGATGATGTGTACCTGTACCGATGGGACCTCCCGCCTGTCACGGGCTCACGGTTTGAGTTTGAAGTGCAAGCCAGTAACGACGTTCACGTGGCGCTATCGGCACAGAACCGGGATCTCAGTAGCATGTATGAGATTGTGATTGGTGGCTGGGGTAACAGTAGGTCTGTCATACGCCGCTCAAAGCAAGGCACGAACCAAGCTGTGGCACAAATACCAGGTAGGTTTTGGAATTGTGATTGTAAATGAAATGTACCATCTGTGACGTTGAAGATACAAAAATTCATCGTTGAAGAGGTCCATCAGTCACGTATGAATACAGTTACTACACATTTTCTTCGAGCAATGACTGCTTTTAAAGGTAAGGTACATACCTCTAAATTTTCGATGTCTGACAGCACATCTTGGTCATGGACAATAGTCTAGTCTTGATCTCGCGGTCTAGTCTCGTTTGTCTCGCGAGATCGAGACTAGGCCATTCTCCGTGACCAAGATGAGCTGTCAGACATCGAAAAATTGGAGGTATGTACCTTACCTTTAAAAACAGTCATTGCTCGAAGAAAATTTGGAGGAACAAAAATTCATATACACATGAAATTTCTTATGGACCCTTTCTTTTTTGTAAAGATGATATCAATCAAAACCAAAGGCGAAAATGCTTAAAAACATAACCCATTAACAACTGAGTAGAACAATGACATCTTTACAGCACAATTTTTGATAGAATAACATTTGGCATCGCTTTATGATAACGATAAGATTGCCATCTATATAACATCTCCACATATGTATAAATATATACTATGTATATGTCTATGCTGTCTAACACCATACTTTATGTGATGTTTGATCCATTTGCACCATGTACATTTATACGTGTACACAACATTAAGCAATCACAGTCTCACAATCATATATTTTTCCACAGGTATCAACTCTCCAAACCAATACCGAAGGTTCTGGATAACCTGGGCGGCTGATGGCACCATCGCTGTTGGACGCGGCAGCGAGATCAACCCGTTCATGCAGTGGATGGATCCGAACCCCCTGCCCATCAGCTATGCTGGTTACTCCACATATACGTCAAGTGAAGGCCAGTGGAGGTTCTGTTCAGGTAACTTTTAGTGGCATAAATCTGATTGCTGTCATCTTTCACAACGACAAAACATCGACTTAGTACTGTGGTTACATGTAAGTATACAGCATGTAGCATTTAAGTTTTGAACTGTATGTCGGCTGGTTATGACAACAGCTTTCAAAATGTGTCACGAAAGAAAGAAACAGAAGATTTTCCTACATTGGGGGAAGCAGTTAAATGAAACAGGATATAGGCGCGTCGCTGGACATTTGCAGGGAATTATGACAAAGGTTACAGCTTGGGACATCTAAAGGTTATCACAACAGTCTATATTTCATGCTATTCCTTTGTGGAAAGGGAGACATATGTAATGTAATAATGGTTACTATCAGAATACAAAGATGATATAGAATTTGACGTCATATGCGTTATTGAAAAGGAAATACCATGAAATAGCTTTCAACCCAAGTAACAATTATGATTGTGGGAAAGGAGATCACCAGAGGCATGGAGTGCCTCTTTTGCATATATAAACTTACAAAAACACAGAGACCTATAACTCTACATTATCAAAATGTAGTTAACATCAATGGCACGATCATTAAAATATACATTTTCACTCCGATTTTGAACTCTATTTTGAATTTTTCAATCCTATTGCCCTCATCAGCTAACCACGCCTTTGAGGTGCTCCGTTCTGCAAACCAGGAGTATAAAGGAGTCGACTTCTTCGCCATCGAGGCAAAGCTGCAGGCTGCCGGCCTGTCTGCCACTGAGAACTGGTGCAGGGACTACCAGAACCTCTGTGCTGGGTACGGCCTGAGGCCAACGGGCTGTGGGGAGAACGGAGCAGTCGAGGGTGGAATGTACAGCGACCCCGGCAAAATTCGGTAGGTCCGATACATCCATGTCGAACATTCATAATGCGAGCTAAAATTAATTTGCCTTGTGCAGCTTAAGCTATCTATAGGAGCAGATTTTAAAGCGTGTTAATGAACTTTGCAACAGACCCGAGTCAGCTTACAGATGTGCCCTATGTGGCAGAGACTGTCATTCCTAAGGTATTAAGGGGGTTATTGCATATTCTGGATTTTACAAAAATACGCGATGAAATATTTAACTTTGTTATTTAGGATACATAAGCACTCTGTCACCTTGAAATTGACATTAGCAGGTCATCACTCAAAGTAATGTACAATGCACACCCACCTGACTTAATTCGGTAGGTTCTGTGACATGTAGAACAGTCATATTACGCGCTGGTATAGTAATCCTATCTTGTGATCTGGGCTTGGGTATAGCTTCTGATAGAAAAATATTGAAGCGCGGACTAGTCATTGATATCTAGCTAGGGAAGGCAGTATTGCGGATTGACATGCATCATAGAATGACAGTTCCATCATTAATTACATTTGTTACTATAGTTAGTAGTTAAGGAACTATTCTATTGATACTTAAGAAAGGTGAATTCTATGACACTTAATTACACACGTTACAATACTATAAACAATGGGTACTTTATTAACAGCCTATAAAACTTTTCATCAATGTAAACTTTACGAAAAAAAACTTAATGCTAATCAGTGATAACAGACTGAGTGGAAAAAGAGCAATTTTAGATCATCTTTTAAGCGTGCCGTAAAGCCATTGTATTTTCTGACACGAAAGCTATGTAATTAAGGATTGATGATCCGCCCCGAGGTGTATATGGTGTCATAAAGCCTGGTCATTTCCTATAACCACCGAATGGTTTTATGAGGTGGTTATAGCAAAGGACCAGCTGTTATGACACCATGTACACCGAGGAACAGGCAGGTCATTAACGTTATTATCATATAGCCTACCCAAACTTGCAAACTCTTGTATGACGCATAGATTCCTTGGTACTATACGTGTGAATTTCTCTGTCGAATCTCTAAAAATTCACATTTGTTCTTTGGTACATAGATTTGTATTAAGGAGATTACAGATTACATTTTGAAACAAAAATTTCTACAGAAAATATTCGAAACATTGCAGTGTTTAACTTTGGCTTTTTAGCACAACGAAACTCATTATCAATGTTAACAGAGGGAGCCATTCGCCCTTGCAGTCTGTACTTATTCCCTCTGCTCTGGCATATGTTTCACTCCTTTTTATGGGCCAATGCCTTCATATGCCTCACTTTCTTGTGTGTATCGCTCCGTCTGATTGGTCAAAATGAATTGACACCGGCACCAGTGTCTATTTGCATCGGTGCCGGTGTCGATTCATTCTGACCAATCAGAAGAGCGATACACACCGGCCTGACTAGAATCTGTGTGTTACGGCGTCATAACAAACGCAGAACGGGGCCATCTGATTGGTCCGCGGCGTCTGGTTTTATGAAAATACACTTTAAAAACTTTATGTTCCAGGTGCGTGAGTGAGTACAACTCTGACCCCTACATCAACAACGCGCTAAACTGTGGTCCACACGGCCAAGTAGCTGAGGTGGCGAACTTGGCCTTCTTAGCCGAGGCTACAGGGGACAGAAGTTTTGGCTTTAAAATATGTGACACCAGCAACTGCCAACGTGGGATACGTGAGAGTCATCGGAGTCTGTACAACACAGCAGGGGCCTTTCCTGGAGACAGGATTGTGTACACCGTGTGTTCAGGATCAACAGGTGAGAAAATAATGTATTCATTTATTCAAACCTTGAGATTATTTCACTTTTTTGGAAGGATTGACATCACTTAAAACGTGACTAAAACCTTCCATTGACTTCTGTGGCTCGTTTTCCCAATACACAACGCAGAAACAATATGCAAGCAAATCAGATCAAGTCAGAGAATGCCCTTATCTTACCCCCAGCATCTAATCAGGTATCGAATCAAGGTTCAACTAGTCATAGGCCTGGAGTTAGTAACAAAAACATTCTTGTTGTCTGTGTTCCTTACACATGTGCCTGACACAGACAATGGAGGCTGTGATCAGATCCGAAACAAACTCCCTGGGGGAGATTACACATGTTCCTGTCGGCTTGGCTTTGTGTTGATGGAAGATGGCCATGGCTGTGAAGGTAGGGAGGTGTTGCATCATTTTCCTTCCATATTTGAACTTATTGTACCTTTAAGTTAGCTTGTATTCTTACAGCTAGTAGGTATTGCTAAGACTACAACTTCCAAGTGCCTCTTCCTTGAACCAAAATGTTTGAAAAGGTGATTTTGTAATACAGATATAAATTTAAAGTAGTCTCCAGTCTCGCTGTCCCTTTGTGGGAGGGCTTCTTTATCTTATGGTGGAATTGATTTTAAAAAAGACATGAAGACATTTTTTTAAATTCCATTCGTGATTTCTGTTGTAAAATGTCAGTCGTTTTGATTATAAAAATGCTACGCTCTTGTAGAGGTAAAGTTTGTCACAGGTGTATCAGGCCCTGTAGTTTTGCCGGTGCGTAGCACCGGCTATGAGACGGGAGAAGCGGTTGCATGGATGCGTGGGAGCGGTCTACAGCACGGTACCTATCTTCCGTAGATCGTAGGTTCGAACCCCACTTGCTAAATTTTTTTTCTTTGTTAGACAAATCTCATGTAGTGTTTTTTTGATAGAAGAAAGACCAATTCAGTAATTCGATGTTTAAAAACTCTTTTTTCGTGTGATTTTGTTTAACATCCAGGCTTTTTCCAAAATACGCACCGGCCAGCTTTTTTCAGAAGCTTTCTTGTTTAGTCTATTCTCTTTGCAAATCACGACGAATGTGCGAACGTGAACGACCGCCGTGACCACATCTGTTTCATCATTCATGGGTGTATGTGTGATTTTTTACAACAGATGCTACGCTACAGTTTAGATGCTCTTGCCATAGATTAGATGCAGGCGTATGACCTTTTTTCGCAGTCATTTTGTTTGTCCACAATGTTACACATCTGTACACAGGTATAGTTTGTCACAGTTCTATCAGACCCCAATTTTGTCCTCTTTGTACATCGCGACGAATGTGCGACAGTGAACGACCGGCTTGGCCACATTTGCTTCAAAACTGATGGAGGCTACGGGGGCATCTGTACAACAGATGCTATAATTTTTGTTCTCTTGATTAACATTTGTTCATCATTTCAGTTGTCCAATGTCCAGCGCTGACTCCGCCAGACAACGGCGCGCTGAGTCCTACCGGAGTGAACTCCTACAATGACGAGGTGATCTTCACCTGTAACCAGGGGTACGAGCTGGAAGGAGCGTCTAGTGTGAGGTGCCAGGCGGACCGAACTTGGAGTCATGCTGTTCCAACATGCACAGGTAAAACAGTGTGCAATCTTTTCATTGCACATTTCTAGAAATACGGAGCTAAATGACTTTCAGTCTTGGCTCTTGTAATATTACGTGTTATATTACATGTTCAGATGTAAACTGCAATTTACTCGATTTAGATATCAGCAAGATCACATGCACTTAAGTAAGTAAAGTAAGTAAGTAGATGAGCGTATACCTAATCCATGATTTCCTGTAATGTTGGCCAGAATATTAAATGGCTGTAATGTAGAATTCGTTAACATATGACACGAACTAAACGATCTTAGACTGAAATGACCGGTTTTTTTTCTACGACCTGAAGTGATTGGTCTTGAGTATTGATCCTGTAGTCTTCTTCATGTTGTTCAGGGCAATTGACTTGTTCACGTTGTCCTGCCGGAACATGTATAGCCGCTCACAGTTCAGATGCGGTAACAAAACAATATACATCTACACGATTTTGAACTCTATTTTGAATCTTTATCTTGAATCAGCAAACCACGCCTTTGAGGTCCTCCGTACCGCAAACCAGCGATATAAAGGAGTGGACTTCCTGGCCATCGAGGCAAAGCTGCCGGCTGCCGGCCTGTCTGCCACTGAGAACTGGTGCAGGGACTACCAGAATCTCTGTGCTGGGTACGGACTGAGGCCAACGGGCTGTGGTGAGAACGCACTTCAGCCGGGAACTGCTGAATACATCGTTGGAAGAATCTGGTAGGTTCTGTGACATGTAGATTGCGCCCTCATTATCTCTGTCTTACGTATGGACAAAGGTGTACATTAAGTAAATATACTTTTTGCCAAAGAATTGTGACAATAAAGAAAGACCAAAGTTTTTTTTTTCTAATTTCTTATGAACAGACGAGGACAATGTGGCACTGCACTCAAGTTAGTAAGATATATTAACAGTGCCACAGTACAGACAGAAGGTAAAGGCACCCCTTTTTACCTCCCCAACCGAAGTCAGGTACCTATTTTACACCAGGGTGAAGTGAGGAAGGGCACGACGTCGGGGGCAAGGCGGCTATGGAACTCGGGACCTATAGAATCCGGGCCAAACGCTCTACCAGTTACGCCACACCGAAGTTGTGTACTCTGAATAATCATGACGTGAAGCCGGATTTGAAGACACGCTGTATCTTTATCATAAGGTATTATGTTCCCAGGTGCGTCAATGAGTACGACTCCGACCCCTACATTAACAACGCGCTGGGCTGGCCCCCGTCAGACGGTGTAGCTGAAGTGGCAAACTTGGCTTTCCCAGCCGGGGCTACAGCGGGCAGGAGTTTCGGCTTTCGCAATTGTGGCATCTACCAGTGCCAACGTGAGATTCGCGGGAGTGATCTCAGTCTGCACAACACAGCAGCGGCCTTTAGTGAGGACGGGAGCGGAGACATGTACAGGGTTGTGTACACTGTGTGTGTGGGATCAGTAGGTACGTATTTGGTTGGCATTTGTTGACTACTGAAATGGATCAAGATTGTAACATGAACATCTTTACAAAACTTTGATACAGATGTATCCGAATCTGTCGGTTGACCATGGTCCGCAGAACCAATGTTAAAAATACTAGGCTTGACAATGCCAAAAATCTAATTTTAATCAAACGGACTGTGCCAGCCTCTTAAACGTTTAAAATTACGTTCTTTACTCTGTACAGGCAACAATGAATGTACAACAAGAAACGGTGGGTGTACGCATACATGTATCCACACTCAGAGCGGACACAGGTGCATCTGCAGAGAGGGCTTCGAATTAGCGGAGGATGGTCATGGCTGTGAAGGTTTGTATAGGTTATAGTTTCCCCATACATTGTATTGTATATGACTATGACTTACCAGAACTTATCGTGGTTATAATCAATGAAAAGGTGCATTTGCAGAGAGGGTTTTACACTAATGGCGGATGGTCATGGTTGTGAAGGTAGGTATAGGTTAAGTTACAGTTTTATATACACGTTCTGCATATTCTACGTACATGTATCATATTTAGCATTTGGAAGGGACAGGGACATGTGCACTCAGTGATACTTACATATCAACCTAACTGTGTTGTTTTATGAATGACAACAGACATAGATGAGTGTGCGAAGTCTAATGGCGGCTGTAACCAAACCTGTACGAACACTCCTGGCGGGTTCTTGTGTTCCTGTCACAACGGCTACACACTTAACAGTGACGGTATGACTTGTGACGGTGAGTTACAAATTCTTGCCCTTTCGTAGTTTTCTAATTTTGTTGGGCATCACATGTGGTTAGGCCCCTTAGCAGACCACACATGGAGAACTGACAGCCTATATGTGAATGTAGCATTTGTCCGATAATATCTTATGGTAGCCAAATAGTTGTGAATGGATGATATCTAGGATACCATTGCGTGTATAGATTACAATAACGAACGACAAAGTATAACAGAAAAAGTGCACAGTGACTTGACAGACCGGAAAAAATTATACTAAGTGTAAGATATAGATATAGAAACACTAACACCGGAACGAAAAGTGTCCAAAATGTGTTGATGAAACTTTGTACACAGACATAAACGAGTGTGAAGTGAGCCCCGGAATCTGTGGAAGTACTGCTGAATGTGTCAACTTGATTGGAGCCTTTGACTGCAAGTGTTTCCCAGGCTTCCAGATGGGAGCAGGCGGCTGTAAAGGTGACAATGATAATCAACATTGAAACTAGGTCTCCAAAATAGCTCTATCTACGTTATACTTATAGATAAGAAAAACAATAAACAAAGGTAGCCACATTCCTACACATTTTCCCACTTCTTCATCTTCATCTTCTTATTCATTGGTATGAAAAGTGGCAAGTACTGGGTTAGTATTTCATTTCTTTAAATAGATACAGTAGTGATACTGATTAGGTTAAGATATTTTCATGGTGATAGACAACAAATATGAAATATGACGCACCACTTTTAATAGACTTATATCCAACACCCTTAACCCTGCTATTTAAAATTTATCCATTGAGGAGAGGAAACATAACGCTGAACTTTCTGCTAGTGTTTGTGTCCAACATTCGGTAACAGATGTGGATGAATGCGCCGATGAACAGCCGTGTCCTGAGAACGCCAACTGCGTGAACCAACCTGGGGCGTACCATTGTGTCTGTCTGCAGGGGTTTACAGGGAACGGCACAACGTGCACAGGTAACGCCTTTTCTTAACACCCATTTAATATCAAATTAAAAGTATGATTTCTTCATACAATATAATGTTTCATTCACTCGAATACTTAAATACCCCATAAAGGTGCTAATTACCAGGCCAATTTGTTAGAAACGTTTTTAATCAACACGCTCTGTTCTATAAATAGACCTGCTTTAACCTCTAGATAATCAGTGAGCACCAGACTGTAGAAATCCATTTTACCATAGACAATGCAATAAGAATGACAGGTCACCATATTGGATCCACCCAACCCACCAACATGGGAAGAATACACATCCCTTTCTATGGTATTAGTTTCCTTGATGTTTCTTTGCTCTGCGTAGTACTACTTACTTGCCAACTCTACGTACCAGTACGTCTACCTACAGAGATCTTACAAACTACGATGTCCACTCTGTGTAGTTCTACTTACATACTTTCTAACTCTATGTACAAATACGCCCACCTTCTAAGATCACACCAACCACTACACCTGCAAACCCAACTAAAATGCCCACTCTGTGTAGTACTACTTACTTGCTAACTCTGCGTATCAATACATCTACCTACAGAGATCGTACCAACCACTACACCTGCAAACCCCACTTCGATGTCCACTCTGTGATATGCTACTTACTTGACAACTCTACGTATCAATACATCTACCTACAGAGATCGTACCAACCACTACACCTGCAAACCCCACTACAACGGTGAAGACCACGACGGCAACAACCACGGCAGACTACACCTCCCCGCCGCCGACTCCCTCCACTGCGCATGCCAGCACCGACATGTCCACATCGTCTGCAGCTCCGACGACCAGCAGCACTTCGTTAAAAACCACCTCTACCATTGCCACCACCCCACAGGATGATGCCATTGGTAAATTACAATTTTAAGTTTTTTCTTTCACGTGTCGATGTAATGAGAGAAATAAAATCTGTAACTGGCACAAAAGCCACACAAATCAGCTAGCCTTTACCAGAAGTCAGACAAATCTGCAATGGTCTATTGGCTGGTAGATTTGATATACTTTAACATTACTGTAACAGCTAGGCCCAGACAACGGGATAAAATAGTTTGCTTCTTTATTTCCAGGCGCAGATGAGACAACCACAGGGTTCTTCCCAACACCAACTGCGACGTTCGTTTCACACGTACGTAATGTCTATTACCTGCTATTCTATAGAAATGCACTAATTCATCTGTTGGATCTCTTATGTTCTTGTAATGTCTTACAACAAAAATTCGAAAAGGACTGTAGTTTAACAGGACTAAAGTCGGCACAAAGATTTTGGAATATCAACTTCGGTTGATCATATTTCTGTTGTTTTTGCATCTATTGTTTTGGTGACGCACTCATATAAGCAGGCCTAGTGCTCGTTTCATGAGTTAACAATCAGGATAAGATTGATACCATAGGAAAGGAAATCACACAAGCTTTCTACTGATATGTAATGCATTGGCATTCATGAAGAAATAACGGAAATATGATATACCAAAGTTGACATTACAAACTTTTTGTGCTGAGGTTTAAGTTCTTTGCATCTATCTACAGGAACCACCTAAAGCAAATAGGAGCAGCTCTCGGCAAAATGGAACCATAAACACCATCGCCGACCTGCAGTACGATAAGGACGATCCTGGGAGCCTACTGGATCAGCTCGTTCCGCATGACGACGGCGACGGAGATTCTTCCTCAGGGGATGGAGAGGTGAGACATTTCAAATCGACTACCCTTGTTCCAGACTTGTTCCTACACACACAGAGAGAGGTTTTACTTGCAACGTTTGCAATGTAATCGGCTGTTGTCGAATGTTCTTTTCCAGGTTAAAGTTTCCGAATTTATAAGGTGTGTAAAATTGGCATCTGACTTCAGCTGGGGATTTAAAAGTAAGTGGGAAGGGAGAGGTTGGATTCGCCTCCCAATAAGATAGCAAGACACCGTGGTCAACAGCCCCCATGATTCTTCGGCCAAAAAGGCTTTGGGACTATACCTTTACCTTAAGATGTTTCAAACATGGTGTATGTCCTTAAACGCTTTTCGTACAACATTAATTATAAAACGATTCTGCTGTTTTTCGTTTGGTCCAGGTGGACGCCACCACCTGCACGGCTGCCATGGCAACCCTGGCCAGACTGGCCCGCGCACCTTCAGCTGACGATGCCACAGAGACAATTGCGATGATAACCAGTGACGTCATCAACCTGTGTGGGACACTGCCGTTGGATGCGCAGGTAATGATGTTGTCAATGATGCCATTCTTCTTCTTTTTATTTTTGATTCAATCTACACTTTCCCAGTACACCACACCTTCAGTGCATCACACTAACGAAGTTAACGTCTTTAAGCCCAACCGTACTCGGATACTTCGTCGAGATGAAAATGGGGCAAGGTTGACATAATTGCAATACTGCAAATTTCACCATAATCACCATAATCTTTTCTGCAATCTCTATAGATGTAGCGCAACTTTTCCCTGCATACTATTAGCTAAACAACTTTTCACCTTGCAAAATGTCATATGTTGTAACGTGATAACGTACTTTCTATTGACCACAAATCAGCCAACAACCTTTTATGTATCTCTGTTGTTGCAGGCGGAAGGAGGTTACGTGGTGGGAGCCATGGCAGACTCCATCAAGCGAGCGGCACGTGGAGGGGCCAGCATGGAAGAACTCGCCCCTAATGCTGCAGGTATCACCAACTATGTTCATGTTTATATCTTTATATTCATGGGGCATTCAAGTCGGTGTCCATGTCACTTTTCATCAAGGAAGAAGTAAGGGTCAGACAAAATCTAAAAGAAGATACAGATCAACGAAGGTTAGACATCCAGGTAATAAGATACGCCAAAAAGCAGTTACTCAAGCAACTGCATTCAAAATCATATTCAGTTGCTTGAGTATGTGCTTTTTGGCGTAAGATCACTTTATTGACCTTTGTTGGTCTTCCTTGTAGCTGTGATAGCTGTAAGACCATGAAGGAAGAAGTAAGGGTCAAACAAAATCTTAAGAGAAGATACTGATCTCATTATTAACATGTCTTCCCTATAGCCGTGATAGACACCGTGTCTACGATACGCCAAAAAGCAGTTACTCAAGCAACTGCATTCAAAATCATGTTCAGTTGCTTGAGTAAGTGCTTTTTGGCGTAAGATAGAGATCACTTTTTTGACAAGTTTGTCTTCCCTGCAGCCGTGATTGCTCTAAGGCCATGAAGGAATTCGAAGAAGTAAGGGTCAAACAAAATCTTAAGAGAAGATACTGATCTCATTATTAACATGTCTTCCCTGCAGCCGTGATAGACACCGTGTCTTCCCTCATGGAGGCGGGAAGCCCGGAAGCAGTCCCAGAAGACGAGGAGGACGTCTCAGTCCTGGACAGGATTCCTCCGCGGAAACGGGACGAGTTTCGCCAGAAGATGCAGGAGAAAAGTCGAGAGAAACAAAAGCGACAGTGGGCCTTTGTAAGACTCTTCTAAGAAACAACATGTTGAGATACAGAACATTGTCATCTCTGCTATCTCAGATGATGATCATTGCTCGTTGATGACCAAACTCTTAGCATGAAGCTTAAGCATTTTCTTAATCTGCATCTGTTTTTTTTTTCTTTTTGTTTGTTCTTGTATTCATGAGAACCTCAAAGTGGGCCTTTGTAAGACATTCGTCGAAAACCACATTTAGACAGAGAACTTTCAACTCCCTAGATCTCAGAGATTGCCTTTCAATGATAATCCTGGTATAAAAATTCACCAACATTGCCTATTTCAATGGTCCTGTCGCTTCTTTGCAGTGTGACCTGCGTTACAAATAGACAGAACAAGTACATACAGTCATATACAAACAATAGTTAATATACAATAAATAGTTATTATAGCGAAGATGAAAACAGTAGCTTTTGTTCCTTACTAAAATCGTAAATGGGCCTGTTGATAGATTTGCACTTACGGTTACCCCCGTAGTAGAAAATGTTTTGTTTTGCCCACAGCAACGAGAAGCGGCCCAGATACTGCAGAAGAACCTGGACAGCATCGCTGGCGCTCTTCTGGGCAGCAAGGGCAGCAGTGGACGTGTCGAGCTCGGCTCTAAAGCTGTCCAGATGGTTCTGGAGAAGACTTCGGGAGGGCGACTGGGAGGGGCAGCTGTCTCTGCGCATGCGGGAGGAGTGACGTTCCCAGGTCTGCATGCCCTTAACAAAGGCGGAGTTGCTGAAGATGCAGACATGAAGGCGAGGATTTGGCACTACTTTTCAATGTATGACTTTAGAGGAACATGCTAGGAGGGAAATGTCTATCTCTTAATTTCAGTGCGCAAATGCATGCTCAAAGGGTTTTAATCGGGCTTAATTTATATGTAAATGATCATTATGCTCTAGTCCTACTGATACTTTAAACAGTCAGAGATGTCTTATTGTAAAATTCCTTTTATCATATAATCCTGTTTATTTTGCGTCTCTCATTTTTTCCTAAAATGATGTCCCAAATCTGGTCTCACACAAAATGAACAAAATTCTGTCCATGTGTTAACGAAGCCGTTGGTTTACCTCAGGTTATTGGCCATGCCCGGAACCCGTTCGTGTGGGACAAGTCCGCAGAGGACATCAAATCGTCTGTGGTGGACATCGAACTGAAACAACCGGGAAACCATGGAACCCTTAAAGTCAAGGTGATGTTCTTTGAATATAACTAAAACAACATCATTAGAAAATATTTGTAACACAAGAAACCGGCTAAGAACTATACAACACCAGCACATCTCTTAATCAGCAAACAACTTATACGGGAGCGTATTCAGACCCCAGGTACATTACAATGTCGCGTTTTCAACATATAAAAGAAAAACAGAAGATCCAAAGGCAGTCTATGAAGGCACTCCGAAATGTTATCATTTATCAATTTGGAAGAACAAAGCCGCCATAATTCATCAATGACTTTTTGAATTAATCCCTCTACAGCTTCGAAGCGACCATACTTGTAGACCGAACCGAAGAAATACCACGGCACATTGACTGGGGTGTAGGTCACAATACTAGAAATAGCTGCGTGTGACGCATGTGTATTGCACTATTTGCAATTTCATAAACCAATCAAATAAAATGATATTTCAGGACCTACCGGAAGCCATCACCGTGAAACTGCAGAACGCCCCGGACCTGTTGGCCAGCCCCCGCCTGGTGAGGTACTCGCCGTTCCCTAACGACACCATGGTGTTCCGCACCTTCAGCGCCAGGAGGAACCAGACCTACGGGGTGGCCGTCAGCCTGGTGGCGCCCTACCCGGCAGCAGTGGTGTACGGGAAGCTGGGGGACTTCCCGAACGAGACGGACTTCGACTTCAAGTAAGGTCACATTTCCACATGACAGAGGCCATTGGGCAAATGATAAGCGATTGGAGTTTCCTCCTTGAGCTCTAAGTATCATTGACAGATCATTGGAAGGCATTGGATATCAAAGTGCTGTAAGATATACACACATCACTACCAGCGGACCAGCCCCATGCTGTAGTGACTTGCACAAGTGTGTTGCCCAAGGGCTTCGAAGTGGAGATGGGCGCCACCCTAAGCATCTGCATAAATGCACGGGCAACTTTTAAAGATAGAGTCAAGATCATTGACAAATAATTGTTATCATAAGCAGATCTTTGGATCACCATCTGGCATTGAACATGTTCATTCAGATCATTATAACAGTTTTGAGAGATAGTAGGAAGGCCTTGGGCATCTTTCAAAGCTCCCTGGTCGAAACTTAAGAAAATAACTACAATAAAAATCATGTGATCATCTAGAATTAGCAACATTTGTAGTGATATAATGTACTCTTATCATTTGGAAGTAGAAATGACAGTTTATGAACAAAAAAATCCAAAGGTGATTCGGTCATTTACTCTTAAGTATAGATCGTAAGATCTCTCCCTTACCACACAGGAAGGAGTTCAGCTGGGATGACTTCGTCACTAAGACTATGCCGCCTTATGACGAGGTTCACGTGACCTACACCGTACTGCAGCCGGACACTGCAGGGGACAACGGGACAGAGGAGTACACCATAGGGCTACAGCTGGACGGTGAGGGACGTCATAGGTTCCTTTAAAGTAGCATATGGGGGTCATCAACAGGACTTGTTGTCATTATATTAGACGCATTTATTTGTAAAACATCCATTGGGTAGTCATACGCGCCGGGTTTGGCTACATTACATCTAACATGTCGATGTTTATGAATCATTATTTTTGAGGGGTTGGGGTATGTAAAAATCAAGTGTAGATCTGAAAGTGATTGTTCATTTTAGGAATATTTCCGAATCGTGTATATATCTATGTATTACTCCTACAACCTTTTCTTACCTGTACAGACTGCCCACCGTCGGGATGTCCCTACTCAGTGGACATCGTGCGGCTGAACTGCGTGTTCTGGGACCCTGGGATAGACACGGAGCTGGGCTCATGGAAAGGAGACGGCTGTAGGGTAAGGAAAGCGACTGGCATGAGAGAAACTCTACCTTTTCTGGAAATTTACATAGAATTTAAGCTCACCAAAAACGCTGTTCTTCTACTTATCGACATGTGCAGCTTTGTTTGTGTCCAATGTTTCCCCTCCTCTATATAAATCCTTAGCAACACTAACTTCTTCAAGTACTGTAGAAGTATCTCATGGGATAAGATTTGCAGTCTCATCGTGCAGACTCGAGGTATAGCAGGCACTTCGATACTGGGTATTTCGTTGTTGTCGTTTTTTCTGAGGACCATTTTCTCTCCTTAGTATGTCAATGGAATTTCGTAATAATAATACACTTATCGCAGTAGGGCCTGCTGTAGAGACTACTTCTGACTCACAGAGAAAGGTGCGGTAACTGGCCAGGAAGGAATTGCCAACAACATTGTATTCGACCCAAAGCACATTTTATATTGACTATTAAAGTTGGCTGACTTGTAAATGCACCAGTTTTTCATTGTCAAAACCAAATTGCCATTGGCAAGAAACCCATTGCCATCCCCTTTTCTGTCGCAACGAATGATAATGCTAACCCAGCATGACTCAGAGCGTTAGAATATGCACCGGGGAACTCTTTTTCACTCTCAACTGGACCGATCATGCCCAAGCTTGCACCTATCATCGTCGCGCATTGCTTTCACTCTTCACACAGGTGAGCCCGGCATCCACCCTGGTCTACACAGTCTGCCTGTGCGATCACCTGACCGGGTTTGGCACCTCCGCCGGGACAGAACCCAACAGGATCAACTTCAGGAGCGTCTTCAAGAAGTTCCAGGACCTGGTGAACAACTACGCGGTGTGGACCACCATGGTGGTGCTGATGGGCATGTACGTCTTCATGATCTACCCCGCTCGCAGGAAGGACAAGATAGACGAGCAGGAGGTTCGTCGTCATTGTTGCACGTTTTTTGCTTGCAAAACTATTTACAATAGCTACACAAGCATGTACGTACAGCAAGGCGTATTTTACAACTGCAGTCAGTCTTTCTTCGTTTGATTTCAATGTGCCCTCCTCTTCGTGAAGATCCCTGGCTTCCCAATTTGTTGTCTTTGATGCCTGCCTTGCTAATTATCAGTAAATAAATGATACTGCTCTTCTGTAGGCTTTGTACCAGTTGGACCATTATACAGCAGATTGTGGAAAGGTAGAGGTAGCCCGAAATGCTTGTTATTCATTGTCTAGAGCACTGCGTTGAAAAGCGGAACCTAGCAAATTCTTTCCACAACAGATTGCGGCATCTTGATTATGTGCCCAAAATATCCGACAGAAAGTCGGAGCAAGTTATGTATCTGTCCAGACACAATGCAATACTTAAAGGTAGTAGACACCTTGCAAAGGTAGTATTTGTCATTGTAACTTGCTTGGTCTAAACTAGTCTGTTGTTTTACACCAGTGGAGTATCAAGAACGTGCACGGCAACCGGGAGAGTCATCCCTACCGGTTCCTGGTGAGGGTGGAGACCGGGCACGACTGGGGGGCCGGGACCAGGTCAAAGGTCGCCTTCGTGCTGAACGGAGATGTGGGCAGCACAGGTCCACGGGAGTTTCAGCAGGATGACATGGTTAGTATACTGCTGACATGCAAACATCGCAATCTCTCAACTTCTCTGTCCATCTCTCTCTCAATATCTCTCTCTCTCTCTCTCTATTTATCTCTCTATCTCTATCTCTCTATCTCTCTCTGCCACACTTTCCTTCTCTTTCAGCAGGATGACATGGATAGAACAGCAAGAATATTTTCTCCCTTTCTCTCTCTCTTACCTTGCCTCTTCCTCTCTGATGCTTTCTATCCTGTTTTTGTCTCTCTCGCATCCTCTCTTTCTTCTTCCTTCTATCTTGCTGTTTCTCTCTTCTCGTCATGGCTTCTTTTGTGAGAAAAGATATAAAACTATCAGTCTTTCGCAAGAGATGGCATGGGTTTACCTGTATTTGTGGAAGTAATCTAAAGCATAAAGCAAGAGGATTATTTTCCTTTTCTGGTCTCATTGACTCAATGGCTGCTATGTTGTTACCTCCAATTCTGTTTTGCAGACGTTCCAAAGCGGCGGCGTGAACACCTTCCTGCTGACCACCCCTGAGCCGCTAGGCGGCCTGGCCAGCCTGACCGTGTGGCACGACAACTCGGGGGCGGGCCGCCACGCCTCCTGGTGTCTGGAGAGGGTGGAGGTCACCGACCTGCAGACAAACAAGAGGTATCGCTCCTGGGCTAACTTTGTCTCTTAGACTACATGGCTACGGAAACAAATTTTTTACACATTTAGGACACGTGACGGTTAGCGCCCCTCAGATATAATAAATCACCAATCATCATGCAAACTAAGAGTGTAAAAAACTTTGACGTTGTGGCCTAATGTCTCACCATGTATCGCCAATTTTCTATGGTCATTTTTCTATGATATAAACTGTATGGATATTCTGGTGAATGATAGAAATTGTATTGAAGTTCCTTTTCCTCCTCTCTGAAAAGCAGTAGCTCAAATCTATATTTCCGTAATAAGATATTATTCTGAAACGTTGTAGAGAGCAAAAGTACTTTGTTGGTTATTGTCAATAGTTGAGCCGCTTCGAAGAAACCTTAAGAATCATCTGTATCTGCTGACCTTTTTGTATCATCTTTGTGTGTGTACTGAACCCAGTTCGTGTGTAACGACCGGATCGGCGTGAAGCATCGAGACGGGCGGCTGGTGAGGACCCTGCCTCCCGCAGCGGAGTCGGACGTCACCCTGGGGCAGAGCTTCGGCCTTCAACGGTTAATAAGAGAACTTTTGTATTGTTCTGTGCAGGACCCAGTTCGTGTGTAACGACTGGATCGGTGTGGAGCACGGAGACGGGCGGCTTGTGAGGACCCTGCCTCCCCCGGCAGAGTCGGACGTCTCCCTGGGGCGGAGCTTCGGCCTTCAACGGCTAATAAGAGAACTTTTATATCGTTTTGCGCAGGACCCAGTTCGTGTGTAACGACTGGATCGGTGTAGAGCACGGAGACGGGCGACTGGTGAGAACCCTGCCTCCCGCGGCGGAGTCGGACGTCTCCCTGGGGCAGCGCTTCGGCCTGAAGCTGCGCGAAAAGTTCAAGGACGGGCACGTCTGGCTCTCCGTGGTGACGTCACGACCCAAGAGCTACTTTACCCGCGTGCAGGTGCGTCCGGGGTCACGGCAGAGTCGTACCCGTTTATTTGGCTTGGTAGTCCCCATGTTGGCTACACAAAAGACACTTTATGTCAATAGATCATGATACTATATATACGTGAGTATTTATTACTGTATTTTCCCATATTGTAGCGCCTGTCATGCTGCCTGTGCCTCCTGTACTGTAAGATGATCACCAGCGCCATGTGGTTTCCCGATTCCGAGCAGGGAACATCCAACGTCGTGCTCACCATTGGATCCATCGAGGTACGACTATTCATATTTTATCTATCACCACGTTAAAGCACAACTTGCACTCAACACAACAAAAGACAAGCATGAAGAATTGTGACAGAATCGTCGACGCTGTCACGTAAGATCTGAACACATCAACCAACGGACGTATAACGTCAGCAATAGGTTGAAGGTCGTTTGAAGTTGAGTGATTCCCGGGAATTCGTTAAAACAGATTAGACGGCCTGTTTGGCGTATTTCTCTACACGGTAAAAAAACAGTTAATTTAAGTGCACATACGTACAACGCATTACGACACACTTCTGTTAATTGCACGAGATCTCCAAATGCCAGACCGGTGTTATCCAGCTGGATAACTTCGCATTATTGCATAACCCGTATAATTGCACGAAATACACTGGCACAACGGGGTGTGCAATTTAACGCCTTCTACCGTATGACATTACTCACCAACAGAAACGAACTTGCCGGCCAATAATGTATATCACTCCTCGGACTGCTGTACCTTCCGTATGTATGGGAAGTGGCAAATTAGTTGCTTATTATATGTTTAAAGTAGTTACGATTTTTGTTTTGTACAGCTGACTGCTGAAACTCTGCTGGTGAGCCTCTGGACCACTCTGCAGGTTTTCCCCGTCAACTTCATCATCGTGCAGATCTTCCGACGATGTCGCCCGAAGGTCAAACAAAACTTTAGCTTTAATCTCGGACTCTTATCGGCATCTTTAACTACCATGAATTGAAATAAATTGTGATAGATTTTGATCGATCTTGAAAATCAATTATTAGATAGGTACAAAAGAATAACAGATACAAAGATGGAATATAGGATAAAAGATAATAAGATGAAGGATTAGATGATAAATGATAGATAGAAAGGTATACAGGTAAATGGAAATATAGACGGATAGATAGGTAGATTGATGAATAAATACATTGATACTAGTCTTTTTTTCTAGACGTCATCTAGATTGTTATCGAATAAATAGATATATAGCTGTAGATAGAGAGCAATGGATAGATAGATGGATAGATGTAGATAGCTAGCAAGATACCACCATATGTAAATCTTTGTACTATCTTTTGTCTCAGGGCGCGCCGAAGTCGTCAGGCCGGAAGCTGCCGCACTGGTGCCTGTACGTGGGGTGGGCGCTGCTGGTCCTGACCACCCTGGTCTCCGGGTTCTTCCTCCTGCTGTACAGTCTGGAGTGGGGGAGGGACAAGTCCGTAAAGTGGCTCACAGCGTTCGGACTGTCCTTCCTGCAGTCCATGGTGGTGGTTCAACCGGCTCAGGTGAAACTACTTATCCACTTAAAATATTCCTTATTGCAAACGGCAAGTACGGGGAAACATTGTACTTGCCAACATGGAGCTTTGAGTTTGCCTCAGAGCAATCGTTTTATTGAAAAACTTTCCTTTCTTGTTCATAATTTTTCGATATATTTGACCATATTGTACCTTTCTTTACATAAAAAGAGGCTGTAAATTCCTTTTGAGTCTTATTTTTACTTTTTGATGAATTCTATTTGTTTATTTGTTTTTGTTTTTTTAATTATGCTGAAGGCTATTATGTTGACCTTTGGAACGACAATCCTCTGTGCATTTCGTAAGAAGAAGAGCGCCACTGGCGACAAAGACGAGGATGTCGAAGCGGGAAAGCGCCAGCCTGTCGATGGCAAGTATTATAAGCATCGCAGTGTGTGCCTATAGTCATTAGTACTGTCTCCTAGTCACGCTGTGGCGTACTGCGACCCCTATGATAGGGGAGGTGGGTTGTTTAGACTCCTTGCTCGAGGCCACTCTTCCAGGTTCAGCAAAATAGCATGGCTGTTGTGATATCGAGTGCAGACATACCACAGCTCGATGCTGCATCTTTGCTTAACATTTGTCTGCATCCATCTGCTTTGTGCGTGACGTAACGGGTAGAACTCTGGGCTGTGTTTCAAGATGTCCCTTTGGAAGGGCACTCAGCACTACTTTCCCTGCAGTGGAGTGATGCCCAACGAGCCACACCGCTAATCTTTCAAAAAGTGTGCCCAAAACACACACGGATTTGGTGTGCTAATATTTTCTACCAAGAGACGTAATTATTTTACTCCCATCCACAGAGACCCTCCCCACCCAGACCCAGAACGCCTGGTCAGACCCGGAGGAAACGGAACAGCTGAAGCAGCAGCGTGACGAGAGGAAGAACTGGCTACAGCTGACCGGCAACGGCAAGCGGTGTATTGTGGGTATCATCATCATCGCTGCCGCCTGGCTGATGGTCCATGAGGCGTGGAGTCCTTCCGCCCCTGCCATTAACCAAGGCCTGAAAACTGGCTTCTTAAATGGGACCGACTCGGTAGGTTCTCTTTATAACTTACTTTGATTGTTTTGGTATTGGTCCTAATATATAATTTCCAGCAGATTTTATTCATTAGATTTGTTGCAGAAAGGATATCACAACTTATTGTGGCGTCTTTTGCAATAGTCATTTTTTTATAGATGGAATAGACACTGTAAGATATTTTGAATGCTATTCCCTACATTGGTCCTGATGTGGTTTCCTCTTCATCTTTTTTTCCGGGCGCTTTAAAAAAAAATCTCCAGAAGATCTTATCCAGGCAATGTTTACTTCGCAAACGATATCAGAATTCATCGCAGCTTGTCTTACACCAACCGATGACTTTTGTTCCAGGTTAAGGCGCATGAGGACGTGCTGTCGTGGCTGGAAGGTGACCTCGCGCGTCAGCTGTACCCAACACAACAGTACAACGGCGCCGCGCTGGGCTGGAAGGACGGAGTGTTCATCAACGACATGCCTGCTTACCGGGTGGGGCCGATCCGCCTCAGGCAGTTCAGGGGGCACACAGGTACAATCAATCAATCAATCAATCAATCAATCAATCAAAATCATCAACCAATCAAAAATTCAATCAATCACCAATCAAGCAGCAAGCAACCAATCAATAAATCGATACACTTTTAGAAATTAGAATTTGTTTTCAACGAGTGTTGGTGAAAATATCTATGAACTGGAAATCAAAAGGAGTATACGTTGTGCAGTTATTATATAACGGTATGCGTAATCCATCTATCTCTTTCTCAGGCCTGTGTGACGTTCCACTGCCGGCTCTTCGTTCCAACCAGACGTGCTTGAGTCCATACGTCAGCGGGATGGCAGACGACGCACTCGCATCCGTCCCAGAGTCGAATCCTGCAAACTTCGCTCACGTTGTCCACGGGACAAGGGGATCGTACGGCGGACCCGGTTACAGCGTCGAGCTCGGAGAGATAAAGGCGGACATGATGGAAGCGCTCGAGGTCCTGAAGGCAAATCAGTGGATCGACCCGTTCACGGCCGCTCTCGTGCTGGACGTGACGCTGTACCACGCCAACACCAACCTGGTCAGCACAGTGTCCGTGCTCTTCGAGTTCCCGCCAACAAAGGGAGCCATCACGACCCTCCAAGTCGCCACATTCCCGCTGGCCGCGCAGGGCATCGCCTCCACCATCCTTTTCGTGGCCAAGGCCATGTTCGTCGCCTGCATCCTCTACGTCATTATCCGCCTTGTGAAGAAGGCGCGCAAGGAGGGGAGGGCCATCTTCCTCCAGCTCTGGACCATCGTGGACGTGGCGTCGGTCGTGACGGCGCTTTACGTCATCGTGGCGATCGCTATGAAGGACGCCTCAGCGGGGAAAGCAAAGGCGCTCATCAGCCAGGAATTACAGAAGGGTAAGTCATTTGTCTCTGCATTTTATACCTTCACGTTTGTTACATTGAAAAACTGGTACAATGTCCAAGTGGGTACAGTTTTCGCCATACATTCGGTAGGTTGTGAGTTCGACTCCAGGCTGGATCACACGAAATGCTACATACAGCGTTGTCTTTTTAGACTTAGCATTTGGGAGAGAATATGGTGCACATGCCAGTGGACTAGGCCCTTGGCCTTGCTGTAGTAAGCTGTGTTTCCCAAGGACAATTGAAACGGTGATGGTCGCCACTTTATGTACTTTCTAGTACGAGTGGGACTTTTGTTAACATCATTCGTTGTATTACTGCTTTAGACAGTATCATTTAAATACTGTTGTCTGAGGCAAGTGTCTAGGAAGCGTTTCACCTTTGTATAAATATGAACATTTTCGAACCGTTTCCTGTTCAGAGCAACGCGGCTTCGTGGACCTGTCTGAGGTCGCCTTCTGGAGCGACCAGTTGACCTCCGCCGTCGCCATGGTGATCTGGTTCAACCTGGTGAAGATCTGCAGCCTGATGAGGGTCAGTAACCGGGTCCGCACGTATCTCGGTGAGTTGTGATTTTCTTATTCATATAGTTAATTGCTTCCATCCCTCATTACGTATTAAAGACGTGTCATTCTTAGTCCAGCTCCCACCGAGAAATGCTGTGTCTTATCTCCATCTTCTTTCCAGATGTGCTGATCCAAACCCGCCTGCAGCTGCTGGGCAGCCTAGCCATCTTCCTCCTGACCGTCGCAGGCTTCAGCATGTTGGGTAAGTTGGCGGATTATTTATGATTTGCACACATGTGACTTATTGTATCACACAGCGTGCGTGTCGCTTGCTCGTTGAAGTGTTGACCAAAGGGCTATGGATTTACTAGTTCCAGTCCTGGTGAAGATATATAAACAACTAATAAAGCATGAACAAATACCACATCACTTTTAGCCCCAAAGCCTCTTACATTCTTTGCGTCAGCGTAATTTTAGATAAGAACACGAGATTTCACAGCTTCAAACAAACAAATAAGCAAACAAACAGTCCGGAGACAAAGAGCATGCCATTATTCGACCCTGTGTTAGATGTTACCTGCTCACTTTCAACCACTTCTGTCCTCCCAGGCCACCTGCTGTTCTGCCCGTACGTGGAGACGTTCCGGTCGCTGACCGCCGCCACAGCCGACCTGGCGTTCCTGCCGTGGGCAGACGTCAGCTACGACGTCCTCGCCACGCCCAGCGAGGTGGTGGGACCGCTGTTCCTCCTCACCTCAAGCTTCACCCTCCTGTTTATGGTGCTCAGCTTCACGGCAGGCGTGTTCGTCAGCGCGACGTCCGCCATGATGGGCGAGAAGGGCAGGGGGAAGGTCGTCGCGGCACGGCAGCGGGGGGAGAGGCGCGCCAGGGCCGCCAGAGAGAACAGGGTTGCGGCGCCTCCAGCCCGTAACGATCTGCACTATTGCAACTGCGATGATGGGAACGAGTGTTTTGGTCAGACCCACACAGCTGAGACACAGGTCTAAATCAGAACACTTGTGATGAACCTGCATTGTATGGCTGTACGATGTTAACCAGGTTCACAGTACATCTACAGTAAGGCTATTTTCTCAGTCTACTAATCTATGGAACTCTCTTGATGACAACTCGTTCCCTTCTCTACAACCTTTAAGCCTTTAAAACTAATAATCGTCGCTATCTCCTTGTATAATGATGTTTACCATTCATCAACTCACGTCATTGCCTAGGAATGATCTTATGGACTTACTTTGAACAATGCCGACCTGGACCGGAAATGGACATGAAAACTAGATTTGAATTTGATGTGTGTAGTCGTATTTCTTTTTTTTTTCAAGTAATACAAATGATTGTTTAGTATGTTACATTGTAATTGTTGTTTACAGCAGTATTTGTTTATATTCTTTAATTTATATCACTTGAAAATAGGTAATTATTCACCTACATATTGCTGCTATTGATATCTCAGATTTGAAAGTTACAAAGCATGATATGTACTGTACTTCAAATGCATGTAATACCTTTTGTGTTAGATCCACTGTTGGTGGGTCGCTAATTTCATATAGGTGACTGGCTTTCAATGAACTGATAACGGATACAAAAGGGGTAATCATGGAAAATCAACTAAATTTTTACCACTGAATCGAAGTTTCATATTAGTTTGGTATATATGGTCATAAGAAAAAGAGAACAAAAGAAGGAGAATTGCATTATTTTAGAATAGGTCACAAGTATTTTCGACAAATATCGAAGTTGTGTGATAATAAGATATATTGCAAAAACAAAAAAAAAAATTCTGTATTTCTGACAGCCTGTAATGGCAGTTTTGCCTGTTCTCGCTGCTCCAACATGTATTGTAACCCTATTCAGACGGGGAGGAGCTTTTGAGGCCTGCGCCAACTTTTATTTCGCATAATACCTGAACGGCTTACGCGAGAGGCACCATATTAGTAACTTTCGGATAATGAAATACATTGCTGCAATCAGTAAAGGAAAAATGTTATGCAATTTAGTATATCCTTCCTAATCAAAAATGCATAGTTATTGCTACTGTAATGGTGTCATCTGCCTTAGAATTCGCAACTACCTAGTATTTTTTCATCCACTATGAACGCTAAAAAAATGCATTTTTGAAATTCAAGTCGGTTGAGCCAAGATGGCGGACCCAAACTAGTATTTGAAATATGTATGAGGGAATTTTATGACGTCATGATGACGCCATTGATGTTGCTATTGACAATAGAAGTCGTAACAGATATTATTAGTCCGTTATCAACCTGTTGCATTTCCTTCTGTTTTCTGGGAATAGCCTATTTTCATGGTTCTAGCAATACAATCACGCAGATGACGTCACAATGTTGCATTATAATGCCATCAATTTTTTTACAAGCCTCTTATTTTCCGTTTACATCCTGTTATAAAATTCTAACTGTCCTATAATAAGCTGATTTGCAGTTATGAGAGTTTCAACCGCGGACCTCAAAGCCCATCACCCCCCCCCCCCGTCCGAATAGGGTTAAATCAAAGGATGCTGATTGCAACTAACGCGATCGCGAGTGACTACTTAAATTGCATGAATTGTAGGAATGCTTGTAGAGTAGAGAAAAATTAGCAAGAAAATACAAAATTTGTTCGATCGAATTGAATCTAACTTCATCAAATTAAGAACCAAAAATGATGGGAAAAGATACCAATCAAAATCCTCCTATCAATTCAGGTTGGAAATTGGAAACAACCTGCTTAGAATTGATCACGGGCACGGATTGGGCATGGATCACTGCTACTGGATGTCGGGGAGCCCCTACGACCACTGAGGTTACGGGCCGTGAGTGAGTGAGTGTGCTTAGAATTAAAAAAAACAGATTGTGTTGATATACTTTCAGGATTTGTAACATGTCAACAAAAGTATCCAAATTTTCCCAAATGTTATCCTATCTAATTCTTATATAATTATATTTAGCACAAAATGTGGAGATTTTGTAGGAAACAATTGTTAAGCTTCAAAACTTCCAAATATGTTCGTCTACCTTGTAAAATCAACTTTACATCGAAATATCCATCCGACGATTTGATTTGAATAAACTTTGATTGGCTTGCTATTTCAGCATGTGTATTTATTTTATACTTTGTGACAAGTTAAGTAGCATTTGTTGTCATCTGCTAAATATGACATCAATCATTACAAGTATATCTGGCATAACAAACAATATACATGTACAGTTGTTTTTTTCATTCCCTCCAAAAAAAGTCCTTTGATTAGTCCTCAACAGGCTACACACACATACATACACGTTGGCCTGAAACTTTATCGATACTGGAAACTTTGAATCTCTTGCAACTTCATGATGTCTACTCAATATTTCGTTATGGTAGAATCCTAAAGATAAACAGTACGACAGAGCTTTTTTAACAAAGCCAATGCACAGCAACTGTTGAATCGTCAATGACTCCGAGGGCTGGTACTGTAGCAAAGGCTGGACGCGCACCTCCGGTTGATACACGGTATCAAACTTGCTGACATTTTAGTCCGAACTCGCCACAATTAATCCACGTCAGACAGGTCGCCATGCTTTTCACCTGGCTCGTGTGACATTTTGAGGAGAGAAATAACGAATAGACGACATTGTTTCGATTTAAAAATTTCTTTGGAACTAATTCAATCATCCACATTTTTCTTGGAAATAATGGTATAAGGAATACTTTGAAAAATGTGGGTCATGCCGGGGTCTGTCATGTTTCTTTCTGCTTTATGGTTACAGAAATTATCCTGCTGAAGGTAATGACGAAATGGCACCCTTTTGACATTTTGTGACACATTAAAATGTCCAACGGCCATCACCCTTCGTTACTGATTTAAAAGTCTGCGTCCATTGAATAGATGCTCATTCGTCCTTTGCCAATCATGGCTTTTTCTGTCTACTGAAACTGAAGAAAGACAGATAGATTTTTGCAGTTTTCCACACGGATAACAGAAACCTACTGTGAAAAGTTTGGTGGTTTATAAATGCATCGCAAAACGAAAGAATGAAACCTCGATTGATGCCTCAAAATCATAGAAACTACGGAATTACAACGTCAGCATACCCCGAGGTAATGCCTTTTCTATCTTGGGGCAATCCTCTAGACGTCGTAAAAGTGCAGGATAAAGATAGAGAAATCCACTTAAAGTCCCCAATAGTAGTAAGTATATACCAGCTCCATCAGAGATGCCATTCCTAGAGCTTTCCATTAGATATGGCATTCCCAAAGTGTACGCATCATGCCTTAGGGGATTATGAAGGCTTAGTAGAAAGCCTTATGATATAACGTCAGTCCCCGTTGGAGGTACAGCACTCAAGACACGCCAATCTTCCTTAAGAACCTGCGTTGTTTTTAATTCTCCTTTCTGTCGGTCTTCTGAATCAGACAGGTGTGTAATCGTCTTGAGCGTTATCTTAACATCATCTTCTTCTAGTCGCTGTTTAAATCCTCAGAACTGATTCATTGCTTAGGAGGACCGCACGATAAGTGAGCAAGAAAGAACGTGCGATTGATGAGGAAGAACTGAATACCAATCCAAAGGGCGACGTGCTGAGAATATGACATAAAGAAACGGAAAGCATTTGAAATGTTAAGATACACATACACATACAAGAAATGATACAATCAGGCAAGCCTACAGTGGAGGAACAGTTCATTTCGTATTTGCAATCAAGTATGATAATACTTCTAAAAGCCCAGATGAACTTTAAAGCTGGACTAGTTATTTTGGTTTGTTTATCTGTATTTATGGATTTTCTCAATAAAGTGTTAAAAAGGTGCCATAATTTTACAAACTCTGAGAAAGAATTCTTTTCGAGATAAGATGGAACTTTTTGATACATGTCTAATGTTAAAATAGCTTGACTCCCAAGGCTTAATGTAACCAGCCTTGATGCTTTCAGTCAGCAGCCACATGATCCCATCATTGCCTGGAGACGTCAGACTCAATCCCAGCACTTAGCAAGTGGAACTACTGCGTCACAGGAATCGAAAGGAGTCGTCTAAGGCGGTGTACCGAAAGTGCGAAATGGGACGAAAAGGAACGAAAAGGAAAGTGCCGAAAGTGTGAAAAGGAACAAAATGAAAGGACATATGAAGTGAAATAGAATCGATGGGAATATAAGGAACGGTTCTGTGAGCGGCAAGTATACGTATGAAACGTGTTTTATTTTTGCATTTTGTATAGCTTTTTCCACGAAATACCTGCATCCCCAACGTTCAATGGAAGACTGAACGTTGCACAGTTGATGAGACCATGCTTATCCATGTCCATATACTTGTTAATGTGGTTATAAGCTACATGATCCAATCATTGCCTGAAGACGGCCGACTCAATCCGAGCACTTAACAAGTGGAAACAACCGCATCACTGCCCGCGGACATTGGAATCGAAAGGAGTCGTCTAAGGCCACATTTCTAATAGTGATCGCTGAGCGACCGTACAACAACCGACATCGGGCTTTTTGTGACCCTCTTTTTATTGAAATAATAAGATACTAGAAAATGTCTTGTAATCTAAAAACATTCA
>NC_049991.1:20578809-20666191 GCF_000003815.2 Branchiostoma floridae | reverse complement strand
AAGATCAGTGATTACATTAGACAATTTTATCGGTACTCAAGAGCAAGAGAGCAGAGTGACAAAGCTGTGATGTTTCTAAGTCTAGCTTTTAAAGGCATTTCTTACCTGTATATGTATTCGAAATAGAATTAACAATTGGTAGTTGTTATTTCCTCGCAAAACTCGTCTTACAAACTTGCCACGTTTGTAGCTAGCGCTAGAGCATGACTTGTGGTGTGAAACATCATTCACCACATAAAAGACGATCTCAGTATTCGTTCCAATCTTTACGAGTCACGAATGATCCCTAAGATATCAATATTGGTGTGAAGGAAATAACCATACTGTATACTCTGGCAAAAAAGCTGGCTAATGCGCCGTGAATGACAACAGCGCCTTTCAGCAGCACCAGTCGGTACTGCAGCAGGGATAAGCATAGAAAATGGGACATCTTTGCGCCAAGTTCACACCGTTTGAATACCCCTTTCTCTCTATATAGTCTATATTGACCAGGTTTTGTCCCCACATTGAAGGTTTATCCTACTGTCGAGTGATATACGATGGTTTCAAATTTTCCCGCGGTTTTACCGTCAAAGCGACCATGCTGATGACCTTTCGTCTTTGAATCCTGGACTTCCGCATGACGAAGGGGATTCCCCCGCCACATGCCCAGGTCTGCTAGCTGCAACAGGCGAGGAATTTTCACCAAACACACCCTTTTTGTTGGTCTGTCTTTCATTTTGACCCGACGAGGGCCAGCATAGAGACATCAAGTCCTACCATCTGTCTCGATCAAAGCAGAAGACTCCACGACTGTTGATCGAGAGGCACGTGTAGACAGCGTACGAAAATGGCGGCTGAGTCGACCCTGCTTATTGCAAACCGAGAGGAGCTGGTGAAAAACATCCGGTTTGTAGAGCCGTTTCTGGACAAGCTTCTCCAGACGAACCAGCTGACTGGGGAAGAGAGTGAGGTGGTGAGGAGCGGCAAGACTCCCCAGGACCGGGCCAGGGCTCTGATTGACCTAGTGGGGACCAAGGGGCAGGACGCGTTCGGACATTTCCGGCACGCCTTGAAGGAGACAAATCCCGAGTTGGCGGACATACTGCACAGGTAGGTGGAATATTTAATGCGACACCAATCACGTGGTTGCATATGAGTTTCAGTACGGATTGCTATTTACTAGCAGAGATTGGTGGGGAATATTATGACCTTTCTTTAATGATATATGTCTGACGTTATAGGTACCTGTGGAAACAAAACCTTCACAGGGCAAGAAGGTCACTATCTTGAGATTATAGGAGGGCTATGCATATGACTAAATTGGGCGGTTCTGTAATCAGATCCTGCTTGGATGAAAGTTCAATATAAAGCAATAGTCCTTTATTTTCCAGGTGCACCGAGCATAATGAGAAGATCAAGCTCCACTGTGACGACTGTGTGCAGCTGCTGTGCCGGACGTGCAACAAGGAGGGCCACAGAGGTCATAGGTCAGTCGGTTACAAGGCCGTAAACAATCTAGCTGGTGCAATCATGAGGCCAAGTTCAGTTCAGTTCAGTTCATCCTCATATGAGGTACGGTGCCATTAACAAAGTGGCCAAACTATAGGTTATAATAGTTGCGAATTTAAGGTTCAGTAGATATAAAGCCGTTAAGCTCTCTCTCTCTCCACCTCTCTCTTTCTCTCTCTCCTCTCTCTCTCTCTATGTATACAGATCAATACATACATACATACAGATCCGCAATAATTTGCATTGATTGCAGAAACGTCATCATGTAATGCCTGGTGTTACCTGGGAACGTTACAAACCTACAACAAGAATGTAATTTTTACAGATACAATATCCCCACATTCTTACAAAATATGGTTCTTGTCATTTGTCATGTAGCGTGTCATCAATAGTCGCTGATGCTTCTGCTATCAGACGGGAGGTCACGGCTTTTGTCAGAGACAACAGGAAGTCGCTGAAGAACTTCAAGGCATCCGCCAGTGACGTGGAAAGCAGGCAAAACGTGCTGATGGACATTGAGAGGAGAAAAAACGAACTCAAAGCCATCTTTATTGCAAAAGTTGAATCGGAGTTTGAATGGTGTAAGGATCAGCTCGGTGTTCTAGAAAGTGTAGGCAGCCCAGCGGCAAGCATCTCGAGTGTAGCCACTACAGAAAGTGAGCTGTCAGGCAGGAATAGGTCAGATACAGAGTCCCAGTGTTCGCCGACAGCCAAAATCAGGAGGGCAGTACTAAGGAACCACCCCTACTCACGGGTAGACCACAATGAGAGGGGCTCGCACCCACGATCTCTCGTATGGGTACAGCACCTCGCGCGCATTAGTAGAATGTCAGGTTCCTTGAGAGAGATGATTTTTATGTACCTACCTCCCCCTCCAAGTGTTGGCTTTACCCCACCAACCAGCCTCTCCCCATCTCAGTCTCCATCCCAGGACCCCCTCCCCACGTCATCATCCCCATCCCCCAACCTGTCCTCCTCTCCCACCAGTCCCGGTCTCCCCTTTACTAACTACTCCCCCTCCGCCCGTACTGACACCCCCATACCCCGCTCCCCCTTATCATCCATTTCCTTTTCTGATGGCAACTCTCCCACGCAAGTACCTCACAACTCCGCACCCAGAGTCCATGCGCAGCGCGAGTCTTCTTTCCAACCCACTTCCTCATCACACCTCGTTCCCGGCTGGCCTCCTTACCTATCCTCATCCCCACCTACACCCCTTCTCACAGGTAGATCACCGCCACCCCCATTCCCATCCTTATCACGATATTTAAGCTCACCAGTCACTTTTCCCCCAGCCTCATCCATTTCCTACCTGCGCCCCCACCCCTCCTTAGAGGCCCGTATGCGGGATAGCATCCGCCGGGACCGTAACCGGGAAGTTTTGTTAGCTTCTAGGCGCAACCGGAGGCATGCATCCCCGCTAAATTTTGAAAATTGAACCCTGTAAAATAAAACTTCCTGCGAACTTGAGAGCATATGCATTTCAAATTGAAAAAAACAACGGAGATTGTCGATAACAGCTTTGTAAAGAGAGGATTCTTTGGTCATTTTGTTTGGGTACCATTGATGTTTCTGTGTGTTTACGTGTACTGTGCATGGTGTGGCGGAGGTCCGTTCTAAACAACAAACCCCTCCCCCACCTAAGGATATACTTTGCTGAGCAAAACGCGCAGGGAATAGCTTGCGATTATGACTGACTGATACTCTGCAAACCGTGGTTCGTTTCCGGCTGTGTTTTTTTTTTTGTTGATTTAATGTATTTTAGGTGTTTTGCCTGGCACTGTTTTCTTCATGTCAGCTGAGTCTGAAACTCTGCTTGGATAGTAGAGGGCTGAAACAAGTATACAAACGGTATTTACTAAAGATACTTGTCAAACAAGTATTCAACAAACCATTTTTACACCGTCCAGCAAGACCTCAACCCAACACAGGTTTTTTTTCCAGACTTTTTCTCACATTCAGCTTAAAACCACCGCGAAAAGGCAAGACGTGTCAGCGCTGGGGCAGTCAGACACCTCATATATATGCACACGACCACACACCTGCTAATTATCCTATGTCCGGATTGGAGGAGAACTACTGTCGTAATCCTTCCGTCGTAGTCCTTTTTCTCGATACCGCGAAATTAAATCCATGTGAACTTAAATGCATTTACAGTATAGTGCAGGTACATACGCCATACAATTAGCTGACGTCATTGTAACTGAATACAACATTGGCTGTCGTTATTTAGCGGTGAACCTCTGTATATTGATTTCTGATTGCTCTAGATATAAGTGATTGTAACTGAATTAAAAATGCCCTGTGTAAATATTGTGATTCTGAATTTTGTACAAACAAATGCAGCTTAAACATTGAATAAATATATATTATGCGAGTCTAAGGGTTTACTTGTTTGAAAGTTGAAGAAAACTTCCTTTTGTATAGCAGCACTAAGCGAAGAAAACACAACCTCTATTGTGTTACGTCATTGTTATTGCTTGTGGTCAACTGAACCTTGACCTTTGGCAGGCATAACAAACCGGCAGAAAAATGTTAAGACTTAAACAATATCAATCTACTATGACAGTGACATAATATTCAATAGAGGTGAGGTGCCTACCAACTAAACAAATTGTGATTGCGGTAAAGAAAAAATAAAACACGAAAGATTGGTTTAGTCGAACAAAGGAAATGCTGGCCAATAGCGTTTCACCTGGCGATAGCGGGGATTCCCCTATCGTCAAGGTGATATTTGCTGTACCTGGCCGAACCTGGTACTTGGCAAGATGGCGTCTGAACTAGAAAAACTGAAGTCTAACAGGACGGAGCTTGTGGCGAAGATCCGGTTCGTCAAACCGTTCCTAGACAGGCTGCTACAGTACGGGGAGATAGTGGAGGAGGAGTATTATAATACTGTGGCTGAGAAGACTCCTCATGATCAGGCCAGAGCTCTCCTGGATCTAGTAGCGGCGAAGGGCCGGGGGGCTTTCCGCCATTTTCGGGAACACCTGAAGAAGGTCAACCCTGAATTGGAGGAAGTCTTGCACAGGTGTGGTGTTTTCATGAGTGTTTAGCCAGTACAAACCCATTTTAGTACAACTTTAGTCTAACGTTTGAAAACTGGACCTAGCAAAAAAAGGCAGGATGGCTGATGGTTATCAAGTTTCGCTAGTAATATAATGCGTGCTTTGTATGATAACGAGTACAGGACTACTAGCATATAGCATTGTACCATGTGAAGACTACCCTACGAAGACTATCAATGTTACTATATATGTCATCATAGTAGTATAACAAACATATAGCAGTCACTAGGAGAGCGATGGCGCAGTAAGTAATGAATTGTTTGTATAAGATACAATGACGTCAATGTTTACTTAAAGTTGGCCTGTTGCCCGTTCAGGTGTGCAAAGCACAACCTGCGCTTGAAGCTGTACTGTGAGGAATGTGGGACGATGTTATGCCGTGTTTGTCGCTTGGAAGACCACAAGGATCACAGGTAAAAGTTCCCATTGTAGTTTTCCTTCACGGATCACAGGTAAAGTTTCCTTCTAGTTGGTATACATTTCTCTCTCTCTCTCTCTATCTGTCTTTGAGTGCGTGAGCGTGTGTGTGTGTACGGCGTATGGCTGGCTGGGTGTACTGATAGATGAATGTGTCTAATGGTATTAAGATACCTTGTTATGAGATTTGTCCATAACAGCCTGATAAGAGGAATTAATCAATATGTTTCAATGTACCATATGCATTATGTAGATGCACGTCTCTGGTGGCAGAAGCAGACGCCCTCCGTCGTGAATTCACAGCCTTTAAGAGAGAGAACCGGAAGGTCCTCATTGAGCGGAACAAAGACAACAACTGCTATGATGTCGAAAACATGCGAAGGGAAGCAAACGACAGAGCGGAGGCTCTCAAGGAGAGGCTTATTGCAAAGGTAGACGACGAATGTCGCTGGTTTCTCAAGCAACTTGGCGACGGTGGCGTCACACTAAGCCCTGCACAAAGTGTCTCCAGTATTGCCGACTCGGGAAGCGTGGCGGGATCAGTGATCTCAGATAGTGGTGACCCATCTACAACCCCTCTCAAATTTTCCTCAGCTGTCAAGGAAAACAAAGAGCTGAATAATGATGACGAGGAGACGTGCGTGACAGAAGACGAGACGACTCTGTGTGACGATTTGAAGACCGTCCATTTCGGCGTAGACGAGAACTTGGATCTGTTGGAAGACTTGCCCATTGATGACAACACAAGAGGCGCAGTGATTGGCCTACAGGCACCGAAGAAGTTTCCTACAGTAGACTTCCTCCACTCTTTCGGAAAATATGGCCAGTTCTGGGGCCCCGAAGGTCTGACCATCTGTCCCAAAGGAACAGTCATTGTAGCTGACTCATTGAGTCATCGGGTTCAGCTTTTCGACATTAATGGAAAATGGGAGGGAGAGATATCAACACGAAACGGTGGCGTCACCTTTCCAAGCGCTGTTGCATGTCGCTCGTTGAATTCGAAAGCAGACATATTTGTCACGTGTCCTGGTATGGGAGAAGTGCTTAAGTTACCCTGCTTATGCTCGAGGAAGGTTTCGACAGAACTGTATATCGCAGGATGCAAAGGTGTAGCTGCGTTGGACAAAGGTCATACATTGATTTTTTCTGAAAGAGTAAATAACACAGTTGCCATATATGCTAGAGGAAGGGATCCAGTTTCTAAAACAATTAAATACATGAAAACCAACACAATTAAGTCACCTCTCTCTGCGCCGCGGAACATCAACACAGACGGTCTGTCCAACATCTACGTTTCTGACATTGGCGACGGGACGGTCAAAGTTCTGGATAACGAAGGACGCCTGAAAGTTACCATCGGTAAGGACATTCTCCGGTGCCCAAAAGGAGTGTGTGTCGACAAAGAGGGAAATGTTATCGTTGCAGATCACTGGAAAAACACACTGGAGATATTTGCAAGTGACGGGCATCATTTGGACACCCTTGTTGCCAAGCAAGAAGGTCTGAAGTCACCACAGGAGATTGCTCTGACACCAGACGGGACGAAGTTGGTCGTTGTGGACGGCGGAAACCATTGTGTTCTCGTCTACAAGTACAACCATGCTGGAAACAAGGGTGTTCTCACAAACAAGAACATACGGGACTAAATAACAAGCCAGCAAATCACTGAAGACACTAATATTTCCCACGGCTCCATACCAAACCACTCAGAGTTCGCTCTTGTAAGGCAAACCCTTTTGATTCTTTGTGGTATATAGAACGAGTATGTAGGCTATGTTCTATCCGGGTGCTTAATATACCATATAAAGCTGGTAGGCATCCTTCCATCTTTGCAGATGATGGTAGCGCTCTGTATATATAAAACAGTGTACAATATAGGGTACAGGAACTGGAAACTCAACAGGATCTAGAACGATAGTGTAGCATCAGAATGAAGATCATCTGAAGAAAAAGTTTTGTCCTCTGACAACCCCCCAGGAAATCCCAGATTTCTACGATATCTACAACCCTGTGACGTTCAAGCATGCCCCAGATCGACAAGCCGCTGTGGGTGCATTAAAGAGAAGAAACAAATGTTAAGTCCCTATAGATGCTAAATTTTTGTCTTCAAATCTTGATCCTTCTCTCTCTCTCAGAGCTCTGTATATATATATATATATATATATATGATTGTTGTTGTCTTTAACTTTCCAGATCTAAGACAGTAACTTTATGCTGATACAGGTATGCTTTAGGCATTGATTTATGGTCAACTAAAGCAGATGTTTTGCAGTGTATAGATGAACAGGAATATCATGTATGGTACTGTGTACTAAGAACACAAGGGTGTGAAGCTAGCTTGCAGCTTGCTTGCATTTCGAGGCTAACTATGCCATGAACCAATATTAAGATGAATGAAAGTTGTATATGCTGTAATCTGTAGTTTATTGACATTTGATGCTTTGTTGGGCTTGTGATAGTAAATATGTGTTAATGATTTGAATTGATTGGTATGTTTTATAACTTAGAAACGTGGCTGCCCTGGAATCGTTTTTGTGTGATTAAAATTTTACCCTTCGTTTGAAATGCTTGTACACATGTTTGTGACTAACTAATTATGTATAAACGTTCCATATATCACATATATAGAGATAGGAATCCGGAAGAAATAGAAGTTAATGATGGTCGTACTTAATTGTCATTGTTATATATTTTACAGTTGAGATTGGAATCAAATCCAGGGCTAGGGGAATTCAGAATTCTCCTATAGGAGAGATTGGAATTCATTTTTTTTTAAACACTTAATGTGCTGTATACTTCAATTGGAATTCCAATTGCTCCTAGGATTTTCATGGATTTCAATCTCTACTGTGAAATATATAACAATGACAAACAATTAACTACGGCTATAATGATGGTCTAGAAAGTCTACTATTGAGCACAATATCATCATAGATATCATGCTCCGATATCACCAGGGGGAGAAATGTTACTTCGTAAACTTTTGACGTTGATCATGGTCAACTTTGACCAGGATGAAGTTATTTGATTTTGCATATTTGGCTTACAAGGTACTCAGCTATGTACAAAATGACATAGAGATCTTTGGTACAATGTTAAAAAGTTCATTCGCATTGAACAGAAGAATGACTGATTACAGTTTCAAATGTGCTGCATGTGTTTATGGTAGCTATTCAACACAACACAACACAATATGCAAAGAGCACCAAGTTATTGAATATTGTTGTGCTGACAGGGGCAGACAGGGGAAGGGCATGGCAGTCGCATTACAGCTTCAAGAGAGATAAAAAGAGAAACAAGCAGTTCTAAATTACACAACGCCAGTTGCAAACAACGCTCTGTGGAAGCAGTCATTACATTTCGTTTGGGTTGTGATCAAATCGTAAACCTTGAATTATTGGTCTACTGCAGTCACAACTGACCTTCACAAATAGGGCCTTTGTAGCTTTAATCTACCATAACCCTGACACTGTTTTGATTATGGATAGAAGCGTAGTGGACACTTTCTAAACCAGTTCTTCATACAATGGCGGGAAAATAGCCCCGTCAAACAAAGAAAATGCCAGTCAATAGCGCTACACCTGGCCATGGCGGGGATTCCCCTGACGTCACGGTGATATTTACAGTACCTGGGAAAACCAGTCACTTGGCAAGATGGCGTCTGAACTACAACTACTGAAGTCCAACAGAGAGGAGCTTGTGGGGAAGATCCGATTCGTCAAACCGTTCCTAGACAGGCTGCTTCAGTACGGGGAGATAGTTGAGGAGGAGTACGACACTGTTGAGGCAAAGGAGACTCCACAGGACCGGGCCAGAGTTCTCCTGGATGTGGTGGCGGCGAAGGGGCGGGGGGCTTTCCGCCATTTTCGAGAACACCTGAAGAGAGTCAACCCTGAACTGGAGGAAGTTTTGCACAGGTACTGTGTTAAGATGAGTCTTCAGTCAGTACAAACCCGTTTTAGTCCAACTGTCTATTCCATTGTAACTTTGAAAAACTCGGCCTAGTAAAAAAAGCCAGGATAGATATTGGTTGTATGCGTTGTATCATCACAGGTACAGAACTATTAGTATATAATATTGTGCCATGTGAAGATTATCCTACGAAAACCGCAAATAATAGTTTATCTGAAGTTACCAAAGTAGTATAACAAACATTTAACAGCCATAAGAAGAGCGATGGCGCAGTAAGTAAAGAGTTGTTTGTACAAGCATGACGTCAATGTTTATATAAGGTTGACCTGTTGCCCTTACAGGTGTGCAAAGCACAACCTGCGCTTAAAGCTGTACTGTGAAGAATGCGGGACGATGCTGTGCCGTGTTTGTCGCTTGGAGGACCATAAGGATCACAGGTAAGGTTCCCATAATTGTAGATTCTAGTTAATTCTCTCTTCCTCTGTGTGTGTGTATGTTCGCATGCGCGCGCGTGTGCCTACGTACGTACGTGTGTGCGTATGGCTGACCGTCTGTACTGATAGATGGATGTGTCTGATTGTATTATCCAAGTCATCAGATATCTTATAATTACAAGATTTGTCCATAACCTGATGAGATGTATTAATCAATACTTTGCAATGCACCATTATGTAGATGCACGTCCCTGGTAGTGGAAGGAGACGCCATCCGCCGCGAGTTCACGGCCTTCAAGAGAGAAAACCGGAAAATCCTCATTGAGCGCAACAAAGAAGACAACGACTATGATGTCGCGAACATAATGAGGGAAGCAAACGAGAGAGCGGAGGCTCTAAAGGAGAGGTTCTGTGCTAAGGAAGACGAAGAACGTCGCTGGTTTCTCAAACAACTCGGTGACGTTTGCGTTACACTGAGCCCTGCACAAAGTGTCTCCAGTATTGCCGACTCGGGAAGCGTAGCGGGATCTGAGGCAAACGGCATCTCAGATTGTGGTGACCCATCCACCACCCCTCTCTCATTTTCTTCAGCTGCTAAGGAAATCAAAGGGCTGAATCATGATGAAGACGAGGAAACGTACGTGACAGAAGAAGAGACGACTCTGTGTGACGACTTGAAGACCGCTCAAATCGACGTTAATGAGAGCTTGAATCTATTGGACGTCTTCTTGCCATTTGATGACAACACAAGAAACTCAGTGCTTGGCCTACGAGTACCGAAGCAGTTTCCTACAGTAGACTTCCTGCACTCATTCGGAAAATTCGGCTCAGAGAACGGCCATTTCGTATTCCCACAAGGTCTGACAATCTGTCCCAAAGAAACAGTCATTGTAGCTGACTCAGGAAGGGTTCAGCTTTTCGACATTACCGGAAAATGGGAGAGTAAGATATCTGCAGGATACAGTGCCTTTGCCTCAGCAAGCGCTGTTGCCTTTCGCTCTTTGAATCCCTACCATGGGGATGCCATCGCTACTGGTTATACTGGTACAGGAGAAGTGGTTGTGTTATCGCTATGCTTAGGGAAGGTTTTAGAAAAACTGTCTACTAAAGGATGCAGAGGTGTAGCTACTTTGGACAAAGGTCATACACTGATTTTGTCTGAAGAAATGAATAACAAAGTTACTTTATATGCTAGAGAAAAGGATCCAGTCTCTAAAACAATGAGGTACATGAAAACCAACACACTTGAGACACATTTCTTCAAGCCGCGGAACATTAACACCGACTATCTTTCCAACATTTATGTTTCTGACATCGGCGACAGTACGGTCAAAGTTCTGGATAAGGAAGGACACCTGAAAGCCACCATTGGCAAGGACATTCTCCGGTATCCTACAGGAGTGTGTGTCGACAAACAGGGCAATGTCATCGTTGCAGACATGGTCAGAGACACGTTGGATATATTTGCAAGTGACGGACATCATTTGGACACGCTTCTTTCCAAGCAAGAAGGTCTCATGTCACCACAGGAGATCGCTCTGACACCAGACGGGACGAAGTTGGTCGTTGTGGACGGCGGAAACCATCGTGTTCTCGTCTACAGGTACAACCATATTGGAGACGGGCACATTCTCTCGAACAAACACGCACAGGACTAAGAAACAAGACAGGAAACCACTCAGACACTTTCCAGCGTCTCTATACCAAATTACGAATGCGCCCTTGTAATTACAAGGCATACAAACCTATTTGATCCTCTATCATTAGTCCTAAAGGAGATTAAAGGCCCAGAAAATGAGAATTCGAATCGTAGCCCACCCTGTATATATTAGTCCAGTATCATAGACTGATAGGTCGATGTCTCCTGATCATGTTAGGATATAATGTTCTATGGTCCAGATGGGACATCATGGATCATGAGTCTTTATGTATGTATTCAAACGAACGAGCTATACTTTATCCGGATGCCTTTTAGCATATAGTACGAAGGTGTAAAGTACACCAACTGGAATCTTGACAGTATGTAAAATTTAGAACAATAGCGTATATTACGTTAGTATTTGGGTCCACTTACATTGTACTTTACTAGGATACAGTTACTTTACGTGCTTTTTATGTAGTTCATACTTAATTCATTTATGTAGTTCATTCTTATGTAGACATAAAGGATAACACTGAAAGCTGCATAATCCAAACAGCAAAAGTGTAGGAAATGCTAACTAGATACTTTACAATGACTGAAAAACTCTAATACAGTATATCTACATGTTTATAGTATTGGTTTTCAAATGTCTTACATAAACAGAGCAACAGTAACAGTTAAAAACTTCAATATAAACGGGGCACTATCTGCTATTAGTTCGACACTCAATTAGGAAAATAACAATATCAGCTGTAGTGGCTAATACTATTTTCACGTATGTAAGTGAGTAAACTTTTAATATCAATTTGATGGTTAATAGTATTGTCAAAGCAAATCAATTAAAGGATGGAACTGTCTCTCATTGAGTCCAATATGTTGCTGTTACTATTGCTACTTCGGTTGTTTTCACGGTTGTCTACTTTAAAAACTGTTAAGTTTTAAAGACGAAGTGAGTTCGATGAAAGGTTTTTTTTTAATTGTTCCCTTTGATATGTAGGTCCCCCACGAGTACCTGACTATCTAAAGATAATAAAGGTTGATCTTAGAGATGTTTTGGCTCAGCATCAAAGTGTGTTTCCTTATAACAACGATATGCTCAATTTGCGCACTTGCGTCCTTTTGTTGTATGCATCTGTATCGTATTGGAGTAGTGGGGGTTATTATCAGTTATTTTGATTAAAGATATTTATGACAAACAGTTTGAAGCTTATCTTGATAATACATATAACACTTGATCAGCACTACACAGAACAAACGGCACGTATTGTCGTCACGTTGGCATGGTGATGACCTTGCTGACCTCATCTTGGGGGTGTATTTTATCAAGCAAAACACATAGAACTGGCCAATGGCGTCACAGTTGATAACGAAGGGGGTTTCCCTGACGGAACCGTGATATTTGCTGTACGGGACCAGTCTAATCGTCCACTTGGCAATATGGCGTCTGAATTAGAATGAGCAAATGAAATAAAGGATGGAACTGTCTCTCCATGAGTCTGATATTTTGTTATTGCTATAGCTATTTTGGTTATTTTCATGAATTTGTCTACTTTAAAAACTGTTAAGTTCAGTTTTAATGGTGAAATGAGTTCGAAGAAAGCTTTTTTGTTAATGTTCCCTTTCGTATGTAGGTCCCCGTAAGTAACTCATTATTCAAACGGGAATAAAGGGTGAAATTAGTGATTACCAGTCATTAAGGGTATTTATAATAAAAAGTTTTAAGCTTATCTCAATAATACATAACACAGTTGGTATTTATGATAAAAAGTTTGAGGCTTATCTCAATAATACATAACACAGTTGACCAGCACTACACAGAACAAACGGCACGTACTGACGTCACTTTGACATGGTGATGACCTTACTAACCTCATCTTGGGGGACTATCTTATCGAGAAAATCACATAAAACCGGCCAATGGCGTCCCAGCTGATAACGAAGGGGGTTTCCCTGACGGAATCGTGATATTTGCTGTACGGGACCAAATCGGCAAGATGGCGTCTGAACTAGAACTGCTGAAGTCTAACAGGACGGAGCTTGTGGGGAAGATTCGGTTCGTCAAACCGTTCCTAGACAGACTGCTTCAGTGCGGGGAGATAGTTGAGGAGGAGTACGACACTGTTGTGGCAAAGGAGACTCCCCAGGACCGGACCAGAGCTCTCCTGGATGTAGTGCAGGTGAAGGGACGAGGGTCTTTCATCCATTTTCGAGAACATCTGAAGAAAGTCAACCCAGAACTAGGGGAGGTCTTGCACAGGTAAGGTGCTTTGATATCAGGTTTCAGCTAGTACAAACCCGTTTTAGTCCAACTTTCTATTTCATTGTAATTTTTACCAACTCGAACTTGTAAAAAGCCAACATGACTTGTTTGACTGATCATATATCGTAGGCACTGAATCGTTGAAATTACAGACCTATTGGCATAAGATATTATGCAAAGTTTAAGGTATTCTACGCCAGCTTTCAACGTATTATCACGAAGGTTCTCTTAAGTCTTCATAGAGTAACAAATATGTAGCAGACATCAGGTGGGCGATGGCGCAGTAAGGAAAGAATTGTTTGTATAAGCATGACGTAAATGTTTACCTAAGATTGGTCAGATATTGATTATTAGCCACGTCTCTGTTCAACTCTGAGTTCTGGAACTGGTTACCTCCTCTGCGTTAGGACATTTCTTAACTAGTAACAACACAGCCGCACAAGCTGAACACCCCTCGCTACAAAAATTCACCTTTCCCGTAAATGGCTGGACTCATAAAGTTGTCTTAAAGCCTTTGTTATTTTTTGGCCCTTGCGTCGTGTTGTTCAAGAGCTTATGCTTTAGTGTATACCATAATAAATTTCAAAGAAAAAAAAATATAGAAGCTCTGTTGCACGACATACCTAAGTGCTTTTCAAATATCACTCTAGTTTACAAATATTCTAAGCCAATTTTAACTTTTATATAAATTGGTACCTTAGTATTGATTTCAATGTAATTATCTAATACAGCTACGGATAGCTCTTTTCAGAACAATTTAGGATGTCCAGTAGGAGATCCCGAAAGCTTACACATAAGTTCTGAATAAACCTGGTCAAAACTGGTGAAAAACTTGCCTAAAAAGTCAGAATGGATAATGGTTCTCATATTTCGCTAATCATATAACGTAAGCGCTGTACCTTGATAAGTACATAACTATTAGCATATAACATCATGCCAAGTGTAAAATATCTTACGAAAACTTTCAATATTATGATAAAGTATATTTATCTTAAGTCTTCATAGTGTAACAAACATGTAACAACCATCAAGAGGGCGTTAGCGCAGTTAGAAGAGTTTATATAAGCATGACGTAAATGTTTACCTAAGATTGACCTTTCCCTCCCTTCAGGTGCGCAAAACACAACCTGCGCCTGAAGCTATACTGTGAAGAATGCGAGACGTTGTTGTGCCGTTCTTGTCACTCGGAAGACCACAAGGATCACAGGTAAAGATTCCCATTTTAGTTTGCCTTTTAGTTGAAATAGAAATAAGGAGAGGCCAAAGCATGTGCATTAGAATTGAGGAAATAAGTGTGCGGTCCAGACATCAAACGTTGTGTGCGTGTGCATGTATGTGCGCGCCTTTATGATTTTGCAGATGGATGACTGGATGGATAAATGTACTTGATAGTAATATCCAAGTTGATAGATATCTTGTTTTAAGATTTGTTTATCAAAGCCTGATAACATGTATGATCTGTTATGTAGATGCACGTCTCTGGTAGCAGAAGGATACGCCATACGCCGCGAGTTCACGGCCTTCAAGAGAGAGAACCGGAAGATTCTCATTGAACGGAATAAAGAGGCCAGTGGTTATGATGTCGAAAAAATGCGAAGGGAAGCAAACGAGAGAGCGGAGAGTCTTAAGGCAAATCTTTGTGAAAAGGTAGACGAAGAACGTCGCTGGTTCCTCAAGGAACTCGGCGACGGTCACGTCACACTGAGCCCTGCACAAAGTGTCTCCAGTATTGCCGACTCGGGAAGCGTGGTAGGATCAGAGGCAAACAACATCTCGGCTTGTGGCGACGAATCAACCACCCCTCACACATTTTCCTCAGTTGCCAAGGAATTCAAAGAGCTGAACGACGATGAAAAGGAGGCGTGCGTGTCAGAAGACCCGACAACTCTGTGTGATGATTTACAGACCGTTCATCTCGACGTAGACGAGAGCTTGGATCTGTTGGAAGACTTGCCTTTTGATAATAACACAGGAGGCGCAGTGATTGGCTCACAAGAAGCGAATCACGTTCCTACGGTAGACTTTCTCCACTCATTCGGAGGATCTGGAAGAGAGGAAGGCCAGTTCTGGTTCCCTAAAGGTCTGACAATCTGCCCCAAAGGAAGAATCATTGTGGCTGACTCAGGGAATCATCGAGTTCAGCTTTTCGACATTAACGGAAAATGGGAGAGAGAGATTATAACAAGAGCACGTGGGACCGCCTACCCAGTCGCTGTTGCTTTTCGCTCTCTGTATCGAAATGGAGACGTCATCGCCACGTGTCCTGGTTATGGTGGTCCAGGAGAAGTGGTTACGTTATCGTTACACTCAGGGAAGGTTTCAAAGGTGTCTATCAAAGGATGCAGAGGTGTAGCTGCTTTGGACAAAGGCCATACATTGATTTTGTCTGAAGGAGTATATAACACAGTTGCCATATATGCTAGAGGAAGGCATCCAGTATCTAAAACAAACAAGTACATGAAGACCAACACACTTAACGGGCATTTCCTTAAGCCGCGGAACGTTAACACCGACGTTTTGTGCAATATCTACATCTCTGACATCGGCGATAGGACGGTCAAAGTTCTGGACACGGAAGGACACCTGAAAGCCATCATCGGTAAAGACATTCTCCGGTCGCCAACAGGAGTGTGTGTCGACAAAGAGGGAAAAGTCATTGTTGCAGACGCCGAGAAGAACACATTGGAGATATTTGCAAGTGACGGACATCATTTGGACACCCTCATCCCCGAGCAAGAAGGTCTAAAGGAGCCACAGGAGATTGCTCTGACACCGGACGGGACGAAGTTGGTCGTTGTGAACAGCGGAAACCATCGCGTTCTCGTCTACAGGTACAACCAACCTGAAAAGAAGGACATTCGGGACTAACAAGAAAGACAGAAAAGCACTCACACAACCAAATTTTGAGCGGGAGCATAGGTATACCAAATCACGAATGCGCCCTTGTAAGGCATTCCCTTTTGATTATTTGTAGTATTAGCCCAGGAGGAGATTCTCAGAAGAGGCCTAGAAAATGAGAATCGTAGCTCAACCCTGTACATAATTAGCCCAGTATCTTAAGATGGTAGCTTAATGTCTTCCAATTAGGTGTAATGTTCTGTGCCTCCTGTGGGTGTATTGTATGTATAAGACGAGAATGTAGGCTATATTTTATCCGGATGCCTAATAGCATACAGGACGGAAAGGTAGGGTACTCTAACTGGGAACTTTACAGTATGTAGAATTTAGAACAGTAGCGTATATTACATTGGTATGGGGTCCACTTACTTTACTAGGATACACTTACTTTACGTGCTTGTTATATACATCAGGCATACAAGCTGAATATTGTTTTCAAGAATTTTAGTCAGTAAGATCAACCTAATGGTTTATAGCATTGTCAAATAAAATCAAATAAAGGATGGTACTGTTTCTCTTTGAGTGCAATATTTTCTTGTTGATCTTGCTACCTTGGTTGTTTTTTGCGAATCTGTCTATTTTAAGAACTGGTAAGTTCAGTTTTAATGTTGAAGTGAATTCGAAGAACGTTTTTTTTTAATTGTTCCTTTTTGCATTTAGGTCTCCAATAAGTACCTGACTATTCAAAGGTGATAAAGGGTGATCTTAGGAAAGTTTTAGCTCAGCGCTAGCATCAAAGTTTGTTTCCTTATAACTCTAATACACTCAATTTGCACATCTGTGTATACGTATTGGTGTATTGGGGGCGATTGGTGATTCTTACTTTTTTCAATGAAGGGGATTTGTAATAAACAAACAGTTTGAAGCCCCTCTTGATAAATGGTACAGTTGACCAGCACTGCTCGGAACAAACGGCACGCACTGACGTCACGTCACACCACGTTGACACGGCGATGACCTCACTGTGCTCAACTTCGGGGTGCATTTTATCGAGAAAAACACATAAAACTGGCCAATGGCATCCCAGCTGATAACGAAGGGGGTTTCCCTGACGGAACCGTGATATTTGCTGTACGGGACCAGTCTAATCGTCCACTTTGCAAGATGGCGTCTGAACTAGAACTACTGAAGTCCAACAGGACGGAGCTTGTGGGGAAGATCCGATTCGTCAAACCGTTCCTAGACAGGCTGCTTCAATGCGGGGAGATAGTTGAGGAGGAGTATGACACTGTTGAGGCAAAGGAGACTCCACAGGACCGGACCAGAGCTCTCCTGGATGTGGTGGCGGCGAAGGGCCGAGGGGCTTTCCGCCATTTTCGGGAACACCTGAAGAAGGTCAACCCCGAACTGGAGGAAGTTTTGCACAGGTACCGCTTTTTGATGATGAGTGTTCAACTAGTACAAGCTTTTGAATTTACTCGAAATTATTCTTTGTTGTAGATCCTCAAAGAGTGCGACGATACCCTGCCATGAGTGAGTAGATCCATTTCAACTTTGACAAAAAAAGGCCAGCATGAACCATGGCAATATAGAGACCATTAGACGTCATGCAAAGTTTAGAAAATTGTTTAGAAATTTGAAATAAAACTTTAGATATTTTGATTAAGTTTATCCTAATAATTCATAGTGTAACAAATATGTAACAGCCATCAGGAGGGCGATGGCGCAGTAAGAAAAGAGTTGTTTGTATAAGCATGATGTAAATGTTTAACAGAGATTGACCTGTTGCCCTATCAGGTGTGCAAAACACAACCTGCGCTTGAAGCTGTACTGTGAGGAATGTGGGACTTTGCTGTGCCGTCCTTGTCGCTCTGAAGACCACAACGACCACAGGTAAAGTTCCCATTGTACAGAAGATAAGAACTTTATTGCGCGACGATTGTAATGATGATAATTCCTTCGTGAAACGAAGGTTTGTAGTCAGTGCTGTTTTTATGTCAGGAGGTCGTTTGTCAGCCTGATAACTGGGGAACGCGTGGATGGATTGTTTTGATATTTGGTATGTGGGTAGGATTAGACATGACAAAGGAATGGTAGGAATTGCTTCACAGCAGGGCGCTCTGGCGGCGTGTTATGGTACTGCAGCGGAACTTCCGGTTTTGCTATTTTTTGTTTGGGACTTGTTTGGGTGATGATTTTTAAGTGGTAGGTAGCTGTGTAAAAGCATGGTAAGGTGTGTAAGTTTTGGCCACCTAGGGGTTTCGCAGGGTCGGTGAAATTAATTCTTGTTGTAACTGTACTTGATAGTAATATCCAAGTTGATAGATATCTTGTATCAAGTTTTGTTTATCAATGCGTGATTACATGTATCAATCAATACTTGAACCATTATTTAGATGCACGTCTCTGGTAGCAGAAGGAGACGCCATCCGCCGCGAGTTCACGGCCTTTAAGAGGGAGAACCGGAAGATTCTCACTGAGGACAACAGAATCGCAAACACTTCTGATGACGAAAACATGCGAAGGGAAGTTAACGCAAGGGCGGAGGCTCTCAAGGAGAGGTTTTGTGGTAAGGTGGACGAAGAACTGCGCTGGTTCCTCAAGCAACTAGGTGACGGCTCCGTCACACTGAGCGCTGCACAAAGTGTCTCCAGTATTGCCGACTCGGGAAGCGTGGCGGGATCAGAGGTAAACGACATCTCTGATTCTGGTGTGCCACCAACAAAGCCTCAGTCATTTTTCTCAGCTGCCAAACAGAACGAAGAGCGAAACTATGATGACGTGGAAACGTGCGTGTCAGAAGACGAGACGACTCTCTGTGACGATGTGCAGGCCGTACACCTCGAAGGTGTCGATAGCTTGGATCTGTTGGAAGATGTCTCCTTGCCTTTTGCTGACAAGACAAGAGGCACTGTGATTGGCCTAAGAGCCCTGAAAAGGTTTCCTACAGTACATTTTCTACACTCATTTGGTGAATATGGAACAAAGGCAGGCTAGTTCATCGCCCCGGTAGGTATGACAATCTGTCCCAAAGGAAGAGTCATTGTAGCTGACTCAGGGAATTATCGAGTTCAGATTTTCGACATTAATGGAAAATGGGGGAGAGAGATATCAACCACAGAACATGGGATCACCTTTCCAACCTCTGTTGCTTTTTGCCCTTTGAATCGGACCGGAGACGTAATCGTCACGTGTCCTGGTAAAGCAGAAGTGCTTAAGTTATCGCTAAACTCGGGGAAGGTTTTACAAAAACGGTCTATCAAAGGATGCAGAGGTGTAGCTGCTTTGGAATTGGACAAAGGCCATACATTGATTTTGTCTGAAGGACTAAATAAAACAGTTGCCATATACGATAGAATAAGGGATCCAGTATCTACAGAAATCAAGTACATGAAGAACACACTTAAGACACCTTTCTATGAGCCGCGGAACATCAACATCGACGGTCTGTCCAACATTTATGTTTCTGACATCGGTGACAGCACGGTCAAAGTTCTGGACACGGAAGGATACCTGAAAGTCACCATCGGTAAGGGCATTCTCCGGTACCCTAATGGCGTGTGTGCCGACAAAGAGGGCAATGTCATCGTTGCAGACATGGTAAGAAACATAGTGGATATCTTTGCATGTGACGGACATCATTTGGGCACCCTCATTCCCGAGCAAGAAGGTCTGAAGAGACCACAGGAGATTGCTCTGACACCAGACGGGACGAAGTTGGTCGTTGTGGATGGCGGAAACCATCGTGTTCTCGTCTACAGGTACAACCAAGCTGAAGACCAAGGAGTTCTCACAAACAAGGACATACGAGACTGAAAAAGCACGACAGCAAAGCATTCAGACACTAATCTTTCTAGCGTCTCAGTGTGCCCTTGCAAGACATTCACTTTTGATTCTTTGAATAGACTACCCTGTACATTAGCCCAGTATCATAATATGATAGCTTGATGTCTCCCATTCATTTTTAGGTATGATGTTCTATGTTCCATGGTTCTAGGGCCCTTTATAGTGATGATCTTTATTTGCATGTTCCTACCATGTGGGCTAAATGCAGCAAATCCCATGATTAATGGGCGAGAATGACCGAGAATGGAGACCATACCTTATTCGGATGCCTTCTAGCATATAGGACGAAATTGTAGGGTACACTAACTGGAAAATCTAGAAGATATAGTATGTTGCCTTAGGATACACTTTACGTTTATTACTAGGGTACAGTCACTTTGATTTTCTACACATTATGTACTTCATAAGGTACATAATAATTATATATAACTGAATGTTGTAAAGGAGATACAGCACTGAAACTGTAGGAAATGCTAAATACTTGTTACGTTGACGTGTGTGGAGAGTACTAGAGACATACGTATGAAAAACTAATGCACTATACCAACTCGTTTGTAGTATTCTTTCTCTTATAAATATCTTACGTGAACAGATCAAAAACATGCTACACATTGGATACTCTATCGGTAAAAAAAGAACAATGAATAAGGAACAATTGTCTGTTTGGTTCGTTGAAAGGCTCGTAGTAATTGTAAGATTCGTCCCGTTTGTAGCTAGCGCTAGAGGCTAACGTGTACTGTGGACTTAAACAGCATTTATCACATCAAAGAGGCATATCAAGAGAAAAGATTCCGTCCAATAATTATTAACACCAATCATTCCAGAATTGTAAAGGCGTGTCAAGATCGGTTTGAAGGAAATAACCTTAGGTTTCCAACTCACAAAACTTTTTTTTTCGAATTTCGAAGAACAAATCATTATTTCCACGCATTTGCAATTGTTTATAAAATCATCGTGGGGGACAGAAACGTCGGCGACTAAAACTTACAAGAAGCAGTAAATAACGACAGCGTCTCTCAGCAACACCCGTCGGTACTGCAGCAGGGTTAGCATCTTTTACTGACCAGATAAAGTGCCGGCATTGGAGGTCTGACACTAAAATCGCCAGGTATACTATGTTTTAAATTTGCCCGCGGTACGAAAGCGACCGTGCCCATGACCTTTCATCGCTGACCCTCCGGGACTTCTGCATGACGAAGGGGATTCCCCCGCCTCGTGCCCTGTGTTCTGCTTCCTGTCTGAGGCGAGACGTTATCACGGATAACATAATTTTCTTTTGTTCCATTGCCATGTTTTCACCTGTTTAGAGCCGGCATAAGTTTCCTAAGCCTCTCTTTCGTCTTTCGGCTAACAGTCAAAGATCCCGCGATCCCGTGTATAAGATTCCAAAGAAGTGGACGAAAATGGCGGCCGAGTCGACCCTGCTCACTACGAACCGAGAGGAGCTGGTGAAAAACATCCGGTTTGTTGAGCCGTTTCTGGACAAACTTCTCCAGACGAACCAACTGACCACTGAAGAATGTGAGGTAGTGAGGAGCGGCAGGACTCCACAGGACCGGGCCAGGGCTCTGATTGATCTGGTGGGGACCAAGGGGCAGGAGGCGTTCGGCCATTTTAGACACGCCCTAAAACAAACAAACCCAGAACTGGCGGACATACTGCACAGGTACGTGGGACTTTTAATACTTTGTACTTTAAAGCAGCGGTTACATGTTCAAGGCTGACTTGCATATGTTCAGTAGAAACTCGCCCTAAAAAAAAGGATTGTACTTTTTCGATCGAATGCGCTTGTTGGAAAAGAAAATCGCGATCTGTTGTCATGTCAAGGAGGTGTCGACAGATGGCGTTTATAAGCCAGACAGTGAGTGTGATCTGACTTCTTGAAGTAATCTGAATGACCAAAACAAACGGACATAAATCCTATATCAGCTTTCAATCTATTATGTGTTTTGTAGTTTCATTATGTATGATGATATGTGTATAGACTTTAGATTATGTATTTTGTATACGTTGTTATATTTTGTCTGACCCTTATAACCTCTTCCTTAATGATCTCAATGAAAAGGAGCGTGAAAACTGATTTGATATTATCATGAAGAAACGAAGGATCAAACAAGCAAAGATCGAGCATTGATTACAAGATACCCTTGATACCAATTGCACAGATACTTATTGCGGAAGTCCTTACATCTGTACCTCTGTCCAACCTTTTCCTTATAAAAACACATTCTATCGATCAATTGAATTTTTGCAGGTGCACTGACCATAATGAGAAGATCAAACTCCACTGTGACGACTGTGTGCAGCTGCTGTGCCGGAAGTGTAACAAGGAAGGTCACAGGGGTCACAGGTCAGTCGGTCACGAGGCCGTAAACAATCTAGCTGGTGAAACAATGAGGCCAAACTATATTTATTTTCTCTTTATCTTTATTTGCTTCCTATCAGTTTTACCCAGTTAGCGTAAGTACCTAAATTGCTGTAGGGGATAGTTCCATATTGCAACCGTGTGTAATAGAGATATGCATGCATGATAAAATTTCTGCCAGTAATTGAATAGGCATGAATTTAAGTTTCAATAGCTGTTGTATTTTGCCTGCATTTTATTATATATAATCATGAATCTGAAACATGATTGCAGTAATGTCATTGTATAAGCGCCTATATTTTGTTTAATGTATAGAGTCCAAAACAGTGTTGTTTTCACAGCTTTTTTACCTCCATTGTGTAATAGTTTTGTACTGTTGTTGTTGTTGCCATACATTGTGCCATGTACGGATGTCGCGCAATAAAGTTCTTCGATAATCACAAACAAAATTGTTTATTTCTATTTGTTATGTAGCGTGTCATCGATAGTTGCTGATGCTGCTGCCATCAGACGGGAAGTCACGGCCTTCGTGCGGGACAACAGGAAGGTGCTGAAGAACTTCAAGGCATCCGCAAATGACGTAGGCAGCAGGGGAAATGTCCTGCTGGACATTGAACTCAGAAAAAACGCCTTGAAGGCGATGTTCATTGCGAAAATTGAATCGGAGTTTGGGTGGTGTAGGGATCAGTTGGGTGTGGGTGAAAGAGCCGCCAGCCCAGCACCAAGCATCTCGAGTGTTGCCACTAGCATTACAGAATATGAGCTGTCAGGCAGGCATGGGGCAGATACAGGGTGTGTGCAGACCACTAACATCTGGAGAGGAGTAAGGAACCATCCATACTCAAGGGTAGACCAGAGAACAGGGGGTTCGCACCCACGCTTTCATATGAAGCACCTCTTGAATCATTCTTTACCACCATCTCAAACTCTGTCTAGTTTAAATGGCTTTACCTCGCCAACTAGCTCTTCACGATCACCGTTTCCGTCTATGAAGAGCCTCCCCTCGTCATCATCCCCAATCCGGTACGCGTTCCCCATTCCCGTTCTCCCCTTCACTACGTATTCCCCTTCCGTCCGTTACACTCCCACTTCCCGCTCCCCCTTATCACCCATTTCCTTCCCTGGTGATAACAACTCTCCCACACAAGGGCCTCGCCACTCCGCACCCAGTGTTCATGGGCAACGCGAGTCTTTCTCCCAACCCACTCCTCCCGCACAGTCGAGTGGTAGACATGCAAAGACGGAGAACGACGAAGAACGTCGCTGGTTTGTCAAGCAAGTCGACGAGAGTGGCCTCTCACCAAGCCCCACACAAAGTGTCTCCAAAAAAAATCCCGACTCGGAAAGTGTGGCAAGTTCAGAGGCCATGGACATCTCGGATTGTGGTGCGAGCTCTTCCTTGCCCGTTGACGACATCACCAGAAACGCAGCTATTGGTCTAGAAACACCGAAGCAGTTCCCTACGGCAGATTTCCTCCACTCATTCGGAAAGCCTGGATCAAGAAAAGGTCACTTCTTCGCCCCAAAAGGTCTGGCGATCTGCCCAAAAGGCGGAATCCTTGTAGCTGACTCATGGAATCATCGAGTTCAGCTTTTCGACATTAATGGAAAATGGGAGGGAGAGATATCTACAAAATGGGAGGGAGAGATATCTACAAAATGGGAGGGAGAGATATCAACAAAATGGGAGGAAGAGATATCAACAAGAAAACGTGTGATCAGCCCTCCAATCGCTGTTACTTTTCGCTCTTTGAATCCGACCGGAGACGTAATCGTCACGTGTCCTGGTATGGGAGAAGTGCTTAAGTTACCCTTATGCTCGGGGAAGGTTTTGCCAAAACTGTATATCGCAGGATGCAGAGGTGTAGCTGCGTTGGACAAAGGTCATACATTGATTTTGTCTGAAGGAGTAAATAACACAGTTGCCATATACGCCAGAGGAGGGGATCCAGTATCTAAAACAATCAAGTACACAAAGACCAACACACTTAAGACACCTTTCTCTGTGCCGCGGAACATCAACACAGACGGTCTGTCCAACATCTACGTTTCTGACATTGGCGACAGGACGGTCAAAGTTCTGAACAAGGAAGGACACGTAAAAGTTACCATCGGTAAGGACATTCTCCGGTATCCTACTGGCGTGTGTGCCGACATGGACGGAAATGTCATCGTTGCAGACGAGAGGAAAAACACACTGGAGATATTCGCAAGTGATGGGCATCATTTGGACACACTTATTTCCAAGCAAGAAGGTCTCATGTCACCACAGGAGATTGCTCTGACACCAGACGGGACGAAGTTGGTCGTTGTGGACGGCGGAAACCATCGTGTTCTCGTCTACAGGTACAACCACGTCGGAGACGGGCACGTTCTCTCGAACAAACACGTACAGGACTAAGCTATAAGAAACAAGACAGGAAACCACTCAGACACTTTCCAGCGTCTCTATACCAAATCACGAGTTCTTGCATGGCATATCCCTTTGATCCTTTGTATTATCAGTCCTAAAGGAGATTGAGGCCCAGAAAATGAGAATCGTAGCCCACCCTGTATATAATTAGTCCAGTATCATAGAATGATAGGTTGATGTCTCCTGATCATGATAAGGTATGATGTTTATGGTCCAGATGGGACATCATGGATCTATGGCTCTTTATGTACATATTCCAACGAGAATGTACGCTATACTTTATCCGGATGCCTTATACAATCAAGGACGAGAGTGTAAGGTACACTAACTGGATACTTTAAAGAATGTGAAATTTATAACAGTATAGTACATTACATTACATTAGTAGTCAGGCAACTTTACTAGAATACAGTCAGTTTAATGTCTAGCATTATGTAAGTTCATAAGGTAGATATATAGGATAACACTAACTGGATGCTGTAAAGTAGATACAGCAAAATTGTAGGAAATGCTAACTACATTCTACTTCGAAGTGTATGAATTACTGAACTATAGCAACTTGTTTAACGTATTCTTTCCCTAACAAATATCTTACATAAACAGCAAAAACATGCTACTAAAGGATACTGTCTTGGTAAAGAGGAGAATAAAGAAAATAAATGAACACTGCTTGTTTTTATTTTACTGGCATACGATGGTTTCAAATTTCCCGTGGTCTTACGTCAAGGCGACCATGGTGATGACCTTTTCTGTCTAAATCCGCGACTTCCATATGACGAAAGGGACTCCCCCGCATCATGCCCTGGACTGCTTTTTGCAAAAAGGCGAGTAGCTTTCACCAAACACAGGCTTTTGTTCGTCTACCTTTCATTTTGCCCTGAAATGGACTAGCATAGATACATCAAGTCCTACTATATGATATCTCTCGATCAAAGTAGCAGACTCCCAAATTGCAACTCACGACCGTGATCAAAAGGCAGACAGAGAACGAAAATGTCAGCCGAGTCAACCCTGCTCACTGCGAACCGAGAGGAGCTTGTTAAGAACATCCGGTTTGTGGAGCCGTTTCTGGACAAACTTCTCCAGACGAACCAGCTGACTGGTGAGGAGTGTGAGGTGGTGAGGAGCGGCAGGACTCCCCAGGACCGGGCCAGGGCTCTGATTGGTCTGGTGGGCACCAAGGGGCAGGAGGCGTTCGGACATTTTCGTCACGCCTTGAAGGAGACAAATCCCGAACTGGAGGACACCCTACACAGGTAGGACTTGCAATCCTGGTGGTTATGCGCCGGATGGAATGAACTGTCTTCTTCTTAATCATCAGCCATTCAATGTTGGTCAAAGTCAGAAGCGAAGAAGAGTAATCTTTCAAAATCAATGTGGATGGCTACAAGTGTCAATGGGGCATGTTTCCGGTTGACCCGGCCGTCCCTAGCAAAACCGGCCTGCCGACCCTAGCACTCGTTGGGACATATTAAGTCATGTAAAATGTCCCACGAAAACTGTACATTATAACATTTACATTTCTAAAGTATTTATATACTAGACATGAAACAGCGATGACGTACGAAGTACGATGCAAAACATTGTTTGTAAAAGCATGGCGTTATTCAAGGATGACGTGTTCCGCTTCCAGGTGTGCAAAACACAACCTGCACTTGAAGCTGTACTGTGAGGAGTGCGGGGCGATGCTGTGCCGCTCTTGTCGCTCGGAAGACCACAAGGATCACAGGTAAAGTTCCGGCTGGAAGTTGCCTCCCACTATTTGAATAATATGTATGACCAATAGCTGGGTATGAACAGTTAGTTTGGGGGCAAGGGCCTGTGAGGTTCAGAGACCAGACTTAGTGTAGTGCATGCATACATGTTTATGTGTGTGTGTGTGTGTGTGTGTGTGTGTGTGTGTGTGTGTGTGTGTATGTCTGTCTGTATGTATGTATGTATGTGTGTGTCTGTGTGGATAAATATACATGTATGGACGGCTGGATGTAGAAATGTAAAAGGTAGTGATAAGATTTGCCTGCTCGCACATATATAAATTGAAATATTGCTGTGTACCGTTACGTAGGTGCACATCTTTGGTGGCGGAAGGAGACGCCCTCCGCCGCGAGTTCACGGCCTTCAAGAGAGAGAATCGGAAAATCCTCATCGAGCACAACAAAGAGGTCAACAGTTATAATGTCGCAAACATGCGAAGGGAAGCAAACAAGAGAGCAGAGGCTCTTAAGGAGAAGCTTTGTGCAAAGATAGACGAAGAACGTCGCTGGTTTCTGAAGCAAGTAGATGACGGTTGTCATGCAAAAGGTGTTTCAAGTATTGCGGACTCGGAAAGCGTGGCGGGATCAGAGATCTCATTTTCCTCAGCTGCCAAGGAAAACAAAGAGTCGAACGACACTGAAGATGATGGAGCGTGTGTTACGGATGACCAGACGACTCTGTGTGACGATTTGCAGACCGCCCATCTCGAAGAAGAGAGCTTGGATCTGTTGGAAGACGTTTTCTTACCGTTTGATGACAACACACGGATCCACATAAAGGCATCAAAAAAGTTTCCAACGGCAGATTTCCTCCACTCATTCGGAGGAACAGGAACAGAAAAAGGCCAGTTTATCGCTCCAATGGGTTTGACCATCTGCCCCCGAAATCGAATCATCATAGCTGACACAGGAAATGATCGGGTCCAGCTTTTCGACATTGACGGAAAATGGCAGAAGGCGATATATGTGGGAAAACATAGAACAGCTGCTCCTAGATATCCAACCGCCGTTGCTTGCCGCTCTTTCTGTTCGCCAGGGGACGTCCTCGTTACGTGCCCTCTTACAGGAGAACTGCTACAGTTTGGGTTGAACGGCAATACAGACACGCGGGGCTTGGCTAGAATACATGTCAAAAGCTGCAACGGTGTAGTTGTGCTGGATAGAGGCAACACTGTTGTAATTTCTGAAGATCGCCACAACACAATTGCAACTTACACGAGGGCAAAGTTCTCATCTGGAAGTGTCAGGTACGTAAAGACTAAAACACACAATATACTCAATGGGCCTTTCTGTGAACCACGGAACATCAACACCGACGGCTTGTCCAACGTTTACGTTTCTGACATTGGTGACAGCACGGTCAAACTTCTGGATAAGAACGGAGATTTAGAAGGCATCATTGGCAAAGACATTCTGGAGTATCCTACTGGAGTTTGTGTTGACAAATCGGGCAATGTCATCGTGGCAGACGCGGAGAAAAACACCCTGGAAATCTTTGCAAGTGACGGGCATCATCTTGACACCCTCATACCCGAAAATGAAGGCATGAAGGCACCATGGGAAATAGCGCTGACACCAGACCAGACAAAGTTGGTCGTTGTGGACGGCGGAAACCATCGTGTTGTCGTCTACAGGTACAACCAAGCTGGAGACGAGGGTGTACTCACAAACAAGGACATACGTGACTAACGGACATGATAGCAATACACTCAGATACTTATTTTTCTCTGTACCAAGTCATGAGTATGCCCTATTAGCTATACCCTCTGCAGTATAGAGAGCAAGAATGTAGGTTATACTAGAGTATCATAGAACAAAAGGGTAGGGTAAACTAACTGATATTGTGAACGGTATGAAGGACGTGATTAGATTTATGGTGATGATTTTGAACTATAGGCTATGGCTTTACATAATCTTTAAGTGGGCACAAGTTCACAAGTGGAAATATACGGTTACACTAACTTTACACTCTATAGAGAATACAACAAGAGTGGAATAAATGCTAACTAGATAGCAAAGTATATCTAGTCGTTTTATACTGTGGCTTTATTTTACAAATTCCTTACGTAGGTACGATAAGAGTTTTGTTTATTGTCCTAATTGTATACTCTGTTGGTGAAAAGAACAGGAATAATAGACAAATTAGCTATTAGCTTAATCAGAATTGTAACCTTATCAATTCAGTTCAGTCATCCATCCGGTGACACTATAAAGTTCCTCCAGACGACTCTGTCGCTCATGACGGACAGGAGTAAGACCTTTAGAGTATATACTAGTAAAAACAACTGTAGCAGCGAGCAGAAATGTAGCATCAACTTCATAATTTATAGGAGTCAAATGTAATAAAGCATGGAATTGATTCTTCCAGTCTTTCATTTTTTATTGAAGTAATTCCACACCACCGCAATAAATAAATAGATAAATGAATGAAAAGAAAAGAAAAGTAATCAAAAATTGAACTTCATGAAGAATCCCTTGTTGTTGCAGTCAAACCAATGGCGCGATGGTGCGATCGTTTATGGCTACAGTAAGAAAACAAAACAGATCCCCTTTCTTGCAATGTGCTATAGTGTACGTTTCTGACAATATTTGTGTGTAACCGCCAATCGGCTGCTAGGCAGATAGAGAACGCGACGTAACTCGAATTGTTCTACATTTTATTCCATTTCGAACACTCGACTTGTTCTAAATGTTATTCCATGTCAAACGTACAGCTAGCAGCCACCGTTCTATAAGTGTTTTAGCTGTTAGAGTGAGCCAGATGGACGGGCGAGATGGCTTTTTCTAGATAGACTTTCTGTAAATACATTGAGACACGGCGACGGAATGGGCACCTTCCCACGACACCGCAAACTTTGAGGACCGCAACTCACATTGGCACCTGTTAAATACTCCGATGGCTTCACTAGTTACCAAACAAATGGCCTGTTCCTATCCAGACGCAAGATTATCAACCACCTACCTACCAAACCAGCTTAAACCATTGCGGTCGTTAAGGTTTTAAGAGGACCGTACCCTCGGGCGTTTTAAAGGCTCGCGCGATAACTCTTACCCCAAACCGGTTGTACGAGTCCCGTCTGCGTATGTGGACACACGTCGACACGCAGACACACGCTCTTGTTGTGCCTGCAGGATTTTAAACGTGGCTATGCCTGAGTCGACCATCGACACCGATCTACAAGAACGTCAATGGACAGCTCAACTGTGCACGACCTAACCACGGCAATCCAACGACAAGAACGACCACGAATTAATGCCGTATATCCGTCGCACGCGACAGGCTAGGGTTCACAGGCCGGTGACAGTACGTGTAGGGGACAGGCGACAAACCTACATGTCTACAGGAGGCGCACAGTCCGCAGATATGGCCAGGTGCAGGTACCGGAGGTGGAAGATATTCTCGCTGTTCCTGACGGGACTGTTCGTATTAACCTGCTACTTGTTCAGTGCCTCGGTCAGCAGCATACAGGTGCGTGTATCCATAATATCAACGGAGTGTGTAAGAGAGGTGCAGGTTTTTGTATGTCACCGATACCTATATTCTCTAGATCAGACTCTCTGGGCCTTTTTTTTGGCTCATAATACACTACGGTTGGACAGCACAAGCTTAAGCGACCCAGCAAAAGTGTATTATAATTATGAGCCCAAAAAGACGGGGAAAAGGCCCAGAGAGGCTGCTATGGAGGCTGACCTGATATGATGCGATACGATACTGTGCTTTACATACCAGCAATATACAGCATGGACACGTTATACAGAAAGCTACAATGGTGCCGAAGCAATTCATAGGGACCGAAAAGTCATGCAACATCGTTTGAAACAACTGTATTTGATGCATAGACAGTAATTGTTTTGTTTACTTAGAAAGTGGTGAGTCCAGGTGCAGGTCTGACCTGCCTTACTTTAATTGGTGTGACCTGTTTCAGTCCACGTGGGAACAAAACACAAAAGATGGATTTTTCCGTCAGTTCAAAACACGACTAATGAAAGCATAACAACACACGTTTACAGCCTGAAATCCATAGTAGAAACAAGTGACCAGTACATACAGTACTTGATAGCATTTACATTCGTTTATTTCTTTGTGGACCATAATGCCAGCAAGTAGTTTTTAATTCCTATTTGTGACTTATTGATATGCATAAAATGTCCATAGGTCATACAGACAATAAGTAGCATGATAACCTGGAGAGTATAGACTGGCCCAGTCCATCACAAAACGTTACGCTCCTTACGAAAAGAAGCACATGTATAGAAAAGCGTTCTACCAATGAGTTGTTATATTGATTGCACTGATAGTGTTGACGGACACTCTCCGAAATCTGTACGATTCAACTCATGACAAAAACTTATCATCTGCCTATATAATAAACATAATTTTCCTCATGACATGCGCAATCACATGTACTCATGATTTTATTTATCAGAAGGGCTACAAAAAACGTACTGTTTTCACAGCTTATTTTCCTAATGGGTAATGCCTGTGACCTCGTCCTTGTGGTAGGATTTGCATGCTTATTCACGGTAAAGACGGTGCTCGGGGACCTGCTTAGCTAACATAATGGTGCCGAATTATTATGTAGCTGCCTGAATAAGCATCGTCCCAAAAGCCGATCCTTATCATCCTTTCTGCCAAAAGCCAAGGCCAATATTCTTCAACATTAAAATCCAATTTTCATCGTTGAGTCAGTTTTTCACAATCAAAGAAAGCGGCTAACAAGCGAAACCAGGTGAAACACCAATCTCAAGGCAGTATCCAAAAGACTACCAGCAGCTCCGGTTACTGATACTGGTTAACCCTCTTCCTTGCCAACGATAGATCTGCTTGGAGATTAGTGAATCACTAGATGGATACATAATCGTCTTTATGGAGACAGGTACAGGCACCATAAGTCGGCTAGTAAAATCTAACCAAGCTGCAAGCAGGGAGACTTTGCCACCACAGGACCACCTATGTAATCTCCAAGCAGATCCTACGGTAGTATAAGATATGGTATCAAAAGCTGGCAGAGGAGTGAAGCCGCAGGCTTAGGAGTGTGTTCCGCTACAAGGCAAATGGACACCTCTTGGCTGACTACACCCCTTGGACAGTTTGGTACTATCTTATGCCACCGTAGGATCTGCGTGGAGATTACACCTATGCCCTGGGGCAAATGACACCCCTTCCACAGACTGACTCTTCTGGCTCTGTCTGACCCTATCCTGTCACGAATTCTACTCTCCATATAACCCGTACAAGGATCTGCCGAAGGCTAAAAGAAAATACGCTTATCACACAAGGCAAGGCTGGTGTATTGTCAAATAGGATATCTATAATACGGTTACATTGCCGGGGCGGTTAATATGCTTGCGGAAAAGAGAAATAAATGTCTTTTTTTACGTAAAAATTAAGGCTAATACTATTTTTTGACGTCCTGTGTGTTTTGTTGTCTTTTGAGTATCATACTTTTCGTTTCCTAAAACTGCCCGACCGGGTCCCTGTTTGGACATAGCACAACTCAGCTTGCATCTTCATCTTTGTTTTCAGACTCAGATGTTTCGCATGGTCGACTATCGGCAGTCCTTCTCACGGCACCTGACTTCTCAAACCAACCAAGACCCCATCAACCACAACCACCAGAATCTGCCGGCAAACGGAAGACACCATCAGACCGACTCCAACCAGGAACCCTGCCAACCTCTGGACACGGCCTTTACCACTTACACCATACTGAACAAGCAGGTTAGGTATCCACTTGGCTCTTTTCTCCACGTAAGACTAACGACAAGGAATGGTACAGGTTCTCCTCGCACGTGTGGCGGTGACTTCTTCCAAGCGAAACTCTTCTCTCCGAAGCTAAACGCCAGCACAGCCGGGAAGATTGTCGACCACCAGAACGGTACCTACAGCGTCAGCTTCCTACTAGGCTGGACGGGACGTGCCTTCTTGTCAGTTGAGCTAGTCCACCCTCGGGAGGCGATACAAGGGCTCAGGAAAGTACGGGAGACGCCAAACACAGGATACCTCTTCAACGGGACGTTCTACGACAATCAGGAGATTCTAGACGAACAGAAGTGTTACAGTAGCAAAGAGGCCGGGTTTGATAACGAAGAGGAGTACTGTTCTTACACCAAACCCGAGGCAAACATTTCCTTCTGGTGCCGGAGACCGAAGAGGAAGGGCGTCAGCTGCGAGCAGCTCGCGTTCGTGATTTCAGACTTGGCCAACAAGGAGAAATATGACGAGGCCAACGGCAAACTTCTCAATGAGGACGAGTGGGTGTATTTCAGAAAAGGGTAAACATTTTTAATAGCTACTTCCTATCAACCTAAATAAAGGAGTTAAAGTACTTCTTCTATCATCTTTGTAAAAATAGGTTTCAATACATAGATGGTACAACCTATATTTTTTGCGTGACACTCATCAACATTGTGTTTTATAGTTTAGGTTTGAAGTGTTTTCTTGGTTTCATTCATTTACAAATCTTCTTTTTTTCATCCTACAGGCAATATTTTCAAGTCGAGATAGCCGCAGAGGATGGAATAAGTGAAGTGATTGTTGCACAAAAAGGTAAGAATTTGTAATTTTCGCTAGTCCACAGACAGCATTATTGATATTTTCAGACTCCTGACTAGCCCGATTTGTAATGATTAAGCAAACCATCATGTCTTTTCAAAATAGGCTTTTGACCGCATACCCTTTCAATGCCAGCATCGTATATTTTTGCCATGATGTTTGCTAAATTTGTTGTGCATTTCATATGGATTTGTCATATTCGGGAAATGCCAGTCTGGATGCGCATTAACACATGGATGTTTTCATTCAGCAACAAACTTTAAACTGTTTACCAGATTAAACTGTTTACCAGATTAAACATTTTCTGGTTTATCCCACGACCAGAGCTGGTCCGCTGTGCCGAACCGCTCGGCATGGCTAGCGGGTCCATCCGGGACGGTCAGCTGAGCGCCTCCTCGGCGGTGGGAGGGTACGAGGCGCACCGAGCGCGTCTGCACGGCCAGCGGGCATGGGAACCCGACAGTAAGGACACTTCTCAGTGGCTGCAGGTGGACCTCAAGGTCCAAAAGGTAGAGTAATCATTATCATTTTTATGACTCTTAGACAACCTGGAAAACGATATCCGTTATATCGATAGCAGTCTCAGGGGCAAAAAAACAACAGAATTAAGGATGTATCACGTATGGCAACACTACATTGTGACAGGAACCCGACAGTAAGGACACTTCTCAGTGAATGCAGATAGATCTCGGGGTCCCCAAGGTAAGCCATGACGGTTTGTAACAGTGTGAGAAGATATTCATGTTGTTAGTGACCATTACTGGAAGGGATAACCTAAACAAGAAAGGAGAGGGCGAGTGTTTGTATTGCAAACTATGGCATGCTGTTTAACCGTGAGAGTGGATGAACGCTTAGCACGTGCTAAATTTCAACATGAAATGATTGAATCTACATTCTAACTAAGACTAGTGTCAGCACATGCAGAACTAGAGATGTCTTGCCTCACATCTGTGGTTCTGTGAGGTTTTACATTCTCCTGTATCCTGCATAAGAGGCACCAAACCCACCAGCTATTAACAATGACTCTGATCTCTACTGCTTTTGTCTTGCAGATAATCACGGGTATCCAGACCCAGGGCCTGTGGGGAGGGACGGTGCCAGCCTATCGCCTCTTGGTCTCTGATGACGGCCGGAAATGGACCAATGGTAGCGAGGTAAGTATGATACATCGCGACAAACGTCTAATACAAGAAACATCTCGTTACAGGTCTTTAACATGTATCTAATGGGGGAGAGACAATGACGTAACGCTTTACTAGTAATACAAACTAAAATATATGATATGCCATCTAGAATGAGTCTAACAATACATCGACATAGATTAGATGCGGTTGACGCTTTCATTATTTAGTAGGTCTAGCGATAAACTCTTGTGGAGATCAATGAACAAGCCGCTTGTTCCGTGCATAATATCTATCTTCTGTCAATCGACGAGCTCACGAAGATGTAAAGGCTTGTAGGACCTCAAGGTAGATTCCTCTCTACCGTATACAGCAATGCGTCTGTTGTTCCAGATACTTGAAGGAACTACGGACGGCGAGAGTGTCTCCGAGGAGGCGCTCACACCGCCGCTGGTCACCAGGTTCCTCCGGGTCGCGTTTGCCACAGCTGCGGATCTCCCCCGGCTGAGACTGGAACTGCTGGGGTGTGAGCAGGCTCAACAGTTTCAGGGTACTTGTACGTATCTTTACAATGCCCTACGTTAGATCCATTGCACATGGACTGCACCATTCCATTAAATGCGTTTCGAAACGCATGTTGAGAGACACTAAAACTTAGCTGGAATTTTGAACATGTTGTAGTCTAAAAAGCTGAACATTGTAGGTTTAAAATTTTAGCATGATGTCGTTAACTCCTTGAAATGGTAAAACCCACGTGGGAAACGAATGACTCTTTAGATTGAATACGTCGATGAAGATTAGACATCCAGGTAATGAGATATGCCAAAAAGCAGTTACTCAAGCAGCAGGATATCATTTGGGAAATGGTCAAACGTTTTAGATAGGATCCACTATCTTTCGTCAGTGACACTGGGAAGATAATTGAATGCATTCGCTGTTTCCACGTTGTTTCCAGACGCACCGCAGACGTTCCTCCACCAGCACGGCCCACCTGCGCACCTGCCGCCGTGCGGACCGAACCTGCCGCCCGCCCAGTCCGAGGGGTACTTCTACCGGGACGTGTGGTATGTAACAGTGGGGTTCAAGTACCACCTACCGCCCTTGCCAAATGGCTCTCAGCTTTTGGCGACATCGGTAGCGTGCTGGGTTTGTAATCTGACGGCCCCGGTTCGAATGCCGGGAGTCAGGATATTTGTATATAGTGTTTCTTTCTGTTCTACTCGCCCCTCTTGTTTCACTGGTTTCCACACCAGCCCTGGAACAGGCTGGAGGATCCTAGAGATAAACGACTACTAAACTGAAGACACCAAGCGCTTAAGCCTTTTGGCCGAATGGTTTAGCGTCTGGATTTGTGAGCTGGCGGCCCAGGTTCGAGTCCCGGGAGTCAGGATATATTTTTTTTCTGCCTGTTTCTACTCCCTTCCTGTTTCAGGTACTCCGCGGCCTGCCGGGCCGCAAGCTGGCTGACCAGGCCTGACGTGGCGACCTGCCTGCGGAACAGGACGGTCCTACTACAGGGGGACTCCACGGGCAGGCAACTGGCGGGCGAGCTGGAGTCGCTGCTGGGAGGGAGGGACCACTACCGCTGTCAGGACTACAAGGAAGAGGTTCTTGTTCACATCTGCTTAAAGTCTAGTCTAGCTCCAGTTCGCTTTGTTGATCGCATCCGAACAGGATATGATTTCCCAACTTTGATATTTCAAAATTGGTGGTCAGAAGACATGGTAACCTACAATCCATAAACAAGGATTAATTGGCTGAACCTAAAAAAATGAACAGTATATAGTATAGATGGATGACTGCAGTTTGCAAGATGTCGTTGGCTTGAGGAATGAATCCACTCTACTATTTACTTAAGAAAAATTAATAGGACACACTAAAACAGACCAGGATGGAACGGTATTGAATAAAATAGAAAATAATAAACTGAAGCAGCTTAATCAAGAGAAGTCAGAGACTTGCTCCGTAAGATGTACTTGTAAATTCTACAAGGTGGAGGGCCGGTACCCTGAGTCGCTGAGTCTGTACGTGTGGACCGGTCCGATCTCGGTGTGCCGGAAACTAGACCGTAGGGTGGTGCTGCAGTTCCGCTTCCACCACTTCCCCGTCCGCGCAGGTAAGCGACGGTCGCCTATGCACGGCATTCAAACTTTCATGAACAGCGTTTGCAGTTTTTGAAGTACTGCGTATCTGGTGCGTTACGCCTATAGGGGCAGTTACACCGGCAGCACAATACAGAATCTGATGTGTTGCGTCGTAGAGCGGCTATACTGGCAGTACAGAGCAGCTGGTGTATTTACAACCGAAGGGCGGTTATACCGGCTATATAGACTTTGAAGCTGTATACTAGTAGTATGAAATATATTTGTGTTAGATTCAACTAAGTAGCCTTGGACTAAGTTTTGGCGAGGATAACTTAACCCTTCACGTTATGCTGTGTCCACTCAACTACGGCCTGTTCACCACAGGTCACCACGTGGAGCTGGCAAACCTTCGCACGATCGTCCACGAGCTGGACACCATCCGTGCCGGCGACAACCCGGTCGTCCTGCTGTCCCTCTGGGCGCACTTCACGGACGACCCGATAGAGCAGTTCGAGGCACGTCTGTGGGCCGTTCGGGCGGCAATCGTGAAACTGCACGGACGGGCTCCGAAAGCGTTGGTCCTGTTCAGAAGCCCGAACGTACGGGACCAGTTATACCTGTCCAAGGTGCTGATGAGCAGTGACTGGTTGGCGTACGACATGTGGAGACGGCTCAAGGAAATCATGGCAGGACTTGAGGAGGTGGCTTTCTTAGACATCTGGGACATGACGGCCTGCCACCACTCAGTCCGACAACTGCACCCGGCCAAGGAAGTTACCACCAACGCTATTGCCCTCATGTTGTCGTACGTTTGTCCATTGGAGTAAGGAAGGCAATGGATGGAACTGTTGCATATGCAAGTGCGTCCACCAAAATAGAAAGAGGCAAGTGTCAACTTCATTCAGAAAAGTTTTAAGAGTACGTATAGACTGCCGAGGAGGTTACCACCAACGCTATCGCCTTGCTGTTGTCGTACATTTGCAACCTATGGACTGCTAAGGAGATTACCAACGACGTTACGCTATTGAATTGCTGTTGTCATACGTTTGCCCGTTATAGCAGGAAATTAAGTGGGTGGAACTGTGTTACTATAATATGCAAGTGCCTACACAAAGATGGAAAGAGGCAGGGTCAACTTCATTCAGAAAAGTTTTAAGAGCAACGTACAGACTGCTTTGAGGTTACCATCAACGATCCTTGTTGTTGTCATACATTTGCCAATTGTAGTAAGGAAGGCAATGGATGGAACTGTTAGCATATGCAAGTGCCTCAACCAAGATAGAAAGAGGCAACAGTGTCAACTTTTTTTCAGGAAAGTTTTAAGAGCAACGTTTAGACTGCCGAGGAGGTTACCAACAATGCTATTTGCTTGCTGTTGCCGTACATTTGTCCATTGGAATTGGGAAGGCAATGGATGGAACTGGCCTGGCCTCAACCAAGATAGAAACAACAGTGTCAACTTCATTCAGAAAAGTTTTAAGAGCAACTTATAGACTGCTTTGAGGTTACCATCAACGATCCTTGTTGTTGTCATACACTTGCCCACTGGAGTAAGGAAGGCAAAGGCAACTCACTGTTAGCATCTGCAAATGCCTGCACCAACTTTTTCTCAGGAAAGTGTTTGAAATTACCTCTTATAGATAGAAAGGATTACTTAATGTTAAGCATTGTTGACGCCAACGCCGTTTCGATGGCATTGCTAAGGACAAGTGGACTAAAGAGAATGCAATTGCACTTGGAGAATGCCACCTACCTCAGATTTTACATTTGTATACTGAAATCTTTACATTCCTCGTTGAGTATGACAACTTGATTTTACTTATTTTTAGGTCAAGAAATCTTGAAAGTGAAATACATAGATAAACTCGAAAGAAAGGGTTTTCCCATGTTTATTTACAAAAGATGCAAAACAAGAAGAGATAAACATTGCAACACCTGTTACCTGAGTTACAAAAACGAACCTGTTATCCACATGAGAATATGTTTGACTACAACCCTGATGCAGAATTACTCAAATACCCAACATAGTGTACTGCCTAACGGAACTGTGTTCCTTATCACATGGGGTATGCACATGTAGTTATGTTTGAGAATGGAAATATTCCCTAAATGGCAACAATCTTTTGATGTTCTTCGTTATATCGTGGTGTCAGCGTTTTTGAAAATACAAATGTGTAAATCTTTGATGTGTCTGTACTTGTCTTGGCTTTGTTCACTTTCATCAAAGGGAAAAGGAGTACGACCAACATTCACAGATACCCAAACAAACAAAAAACTGGAATGATCTCATCTCAACCACACGTTTTTTGAATTTAACGAGAAAGTCTTCACTTTGCCACAAGCACAAAATTAACTTTGAAGTCAGTGATTTGGAATGCTTTTGATGGATGACACACATCCTATGTAGTGTGAGTATGTGTTAGTTTGAGTATGCATATACATACATAGCACAAAGTACTACAAGATATAAAAAGCTACACCAAGTTCCTTTCCGTTTCTCATAATGCAGATACTGTGATTAATAATAACAAAAAATATATTGTGGTCGATCATACCAAAAAAGAGCAAAAAAAATGCATGAAGAAATAAAAAGTACATAAATGCAACTTTTGCATGGCTGCTTTAAAGATGCTCTCTTTTTCTTGTTAATTTTCTTGGAAAAAAATGTATGTCTTCGATAGAAAGTCATTGGTGTGCATTGATGACATAACGAATAGGGTTAAAAACAAGAACTTCAGCAACAAATAACTCGTTTCTTTTTTCGAGGCTTCTTCAACCTCCCTTTCCACATTACCCTAGACTTGTACTAAGGTGAAAGTAACATGCAAACAAACGTAACCTCCTTAAGTACGAGTTTAGTCACCAGGAGTCTTGCTGCTTTCAGCAACAATCTTGCTTCTTATGCAAGTCACAAGACTCTTGGCTCTTTGGCACGTCTTCCTTCCCTCAAAGCTTCAGTTCTCCCTACAGAAAATAGACAATGAGAAGAAATGTTAACTTAAGGTGCAGTAACACAGGTGGGTAACACTGACATACCAGCTGTGCATCACACCAAAAGGTGGTTATACCAGCAATTGAGCAGATTTGAAAGCAGAAACTGGTGCATCACGCTGATGGGCAGTCATACCGACTATACAGAAACAGAAGATTATGTGTTATGCTGAAGGGTAGATATACCGACTATACAGATGCAGACGTTGATGTGTTATGCCAAAGGGCGGTTGTAGCAGCCAAAGGGCTGTTGTAGCAGGTATACAGATTCAGGTTGAAATTATGGCAACAAAATAAACTAAATGTGTAGTAGATGCAATGTTCCCATGCTCTCCTAGTGTCTTCGTAAAAAAAAATGGATACAAGTCAAAGCTGTGCCTTCACTGGTAACATTCACCCCATCATCCATTTCTTTTTCCTCATTCAAGTGAGCATCAAACTGTGTCCAAGAACAGTGTAAAACATTGTTGATGCACATGATTGATTGATTGATCGATAAAAGAAAAGTCTCACCCCAGCCCCAGGTCCTGTAGTTGCTGAGTGAGTGAGTGCATGAGTGAGTGAGAGAATGAGAGACAGAAAGGAAGTCTCACCCCAGCCCCAGGTCCTGCAGCTGCCACTCCAGCTCCATCAGCTCCGCCTGCAGAGCTGCCTTTGTTTGAACCTTCGCCTTCTGTGGGGCAGGGCAGAAAATTAATGAGTAAGATCACTTGTAAACCAGAGTGTAGTACAGTAGGAGGTGTGGATGTTCTTTTGTTTTTTTTTAATACTGCTATGACGAGTTTGTCACAGAGGGAGTAATGTAAGAAGTACGGACGGACAACAAAGAAACACGTCTGGATGCTTACAATTCCTGAACTCAACTCCAATTTTTTTCTAGAATCAATTATTAGAACGGCCCAAATGCCGCACCTGCAAACTGACACTAACGTCGTTGTCTCAGACGTTAAACGGCCATCACCTTAAGAAATAGGTGCTACCACCTGGCCACTATTCTCCAGAACAGAAATACGATTAAGATATTTTCTCTCTCGTCTTAGAAATACTATAATACACCCATTCTCACTGTACAGCAGTACCAAAGACAATCAGTCACTAATGGAGATCCTAGTCAAACCAAACCAATCTACTCATGTCATGTCCCTACCCCGTCCCTACTTAGTACGTAGGCCAACACATGTAGCGCTTTACACGAGAAGAAATTTAGTAACCTGTAACTGCTGAAACATTCAGCAGAATCTACCTAATCAAAAAGGCTTCAAACAAAGATGACTTGTTACAATGCGCTATACAGATTGGGAATTGTGCCAATCACTAGCAAAAAGTTAAGACATACCTCCTTGTCGCTGAGCTGCCTCCCCTGGCCTGCGTTAGCCTCCAGGGAGGCGATCTGGGCTAGTTTCTTCTGGAGCTTGTAAAGCCTCTTCTTCTTAGAATCACCTACCTTCTGTACAGGGTGAACAGGTTTATAAATTATGGAGAAGACTGATTTTCTTTTAGTTACACATTCTCCTACACAGAGACATCCAACGATGCCAGCAAACCGCATCTTGTCTGTACTCTGCTATCTCAACTGATACCATCAGTTACTGTGTGCATCGCCACAAACCAGCTGTCAGCCAATAAATAGGCCTTTCAGTTTTCAAAAGGGATCTCGCATATATAAGGGAAAGCTCATTAATATTTATATGCAGGCGGTCAGGAACTAATGGTAAACGCGAACATTTTTCCATGGTTACTACGACACTACTGTGCATGGTGCTACCACGAACTTAAAACCACAGCGAAAAGTCCTTTTTCCCGCTACGGCAAAATCAAATGCATTTAAAATATTAAGTCAAAGATGCCCAAACAGAATATAAACCCACCTCGTCGGACAGGTCAGTCTGTGAGTCGGAGGCAGAAGAAGAGGGGGAGTCAAAGCGGGGAGGGGGGAGGGGGGCGGAGTCGCTCATGGCAGGCCCTCCTGCAGCATGGGGGCTGCTGTGGCCATTTGTTGTGCCTTCCAGCTCAGGTACGCTCCCTGTGGGGATAATGAAAAGAGAAATGAATTCAATTCATTGTAAAGAGCAAGACATTGTTCAAGAATTCATGAAAATCTTTACTGTATATAACATGTAGGTAGCAGTCAAAACTCAAACTGAGGACAAAGCAGGATGCTTTTTCGTTCAGGAATGGGTGCAAAACGGCTCGCTAGTATCATGTTTTATTAATCCCTTTTGTACCCAACTTTAGAATCAAAGGATAGAAGCTTACATGTCTGCATGGCACACTGTGAAGACGATTCAATGATTAGTTTGCGCTTGATACTCTGAAAGCCAGGAAGCATTCTACAACAAACGTGCACTTGAAATAAATGGCTTTTCATTGCATATTTTGTCTAAAACTAGCCTCACTCACTTACAAGTAAGTCACTATTTGGTTTATCATCTGTTTTCCCTATCTCTAGCTTAGGGTTAGACATACATAAATGCTGTGGCTAAGTTCTGAAAAAAAAATCTAATATTTTCCTAAGACCAGGTACAAATCTGCCAAAGCTACAGAGTTCTTGACATAGAAGAAGAAAGCCAGTTTTTACCATTGGAGCCGCTCCTGGCCGCAGGGTGCCCCACGGCTGGCTGGATCATCTGCCTGTACCCCGACAGGCCCCGTCCGCGCCCCAGGCACATCAACAGCTCCGCATCGGACAGGGGCTGGGTCTTCAGGGGGGCCATGGCAGCCGGAGACACCCCGGTGCTGTGACCGTAACCGTTAGCTACTGCATGGGTGGGTGCCATCTGTCCCATCGCTGTATTGGTGCTGTGGCCATTCGTAACTGCTTGGTACTGTGGCATCTGTGGTATTACAAAAGAACTTTATTGCAAGACAATATGACGATATAAATTGACCTCCATTGACGATATACATTGACCTCCATAGGTAGATAAATGAACAGGACATGATAATATCATATTGTATATCTCTGTTTACGCATTTTTGTGGTGATATAGTAAATGCATTTAAGTTCACAGGGATTTAAATTCATGGTAGCAGGAAAAGGGACTTTTTTGCCATGGAAAAATGTTTGCGGTGGTTTTAAGTTTGCAGTGAAGTGGTCACCGTGAAAACTGCGAACATTAAACCACGAATGTTTCTGCATTTACAGAAGTGGCCAACGGTAAGCACCTGGGTGTGTGGAGCTGCTGGCTGTGCAGGTGGGGCACCATGCCCGTTGGTAAGGCTCTGGGGAGTCTGGCTTTGGGCTGCTGCGCCAGCCTGGCCATTGGTTAGGATCTGGTTCTGGCCTGGTGTGCTGTTGTGGCCGTTACTCATCGGCTGCTGTTGGGGAGGCGCAGCAGCCGATGAGTTCCCGAAGATGTTGGCAGCAATCCTTGGTCCTGGAAGGAATAAAATATAGTCAAACATGTGTAACTGAAAGAGAGATTTTAAGAAGTGTTGATCCAGTTTGGCTCACTGAAAAATTAATCTTCCTCTGGCAGTGACAGGGAAGACAGACACTATGTACAGTATTTACAGATTCACTGAAAACAGAACAGTGGGCTAAGGCTTAACCATTTCCAGTAACGTGCATGTTGGGTGAGCAACACTGCAGAAATTGAATTCACAGTTTCTACTACTAGTTGCAGAGGCAGGGCCGCTAACCACTCAAGGGGCTTAGGGTATCCAGAACTAAGTTCAATAGTCTAAGCACAGGGGAATTGCAGGAAAAAAACAGCATGCAGAAGAGGAGATATCTCCTGTGTGTATCATACCTTTTTCCCAGACAGAGGTTCTAATGTTTGTTGCTTCTAAACTTCCACAAATTGTTTTGGAGTCTACAGAATATGTAATACAGTCAAGCAAGTTTGTATGGCCCAGGTACGTCAGGATTCCAAACTATGTCTTGACAAGATCATGGATATATACTTCAAGGTCAGGGTAAAGTTACCTACCTGGCCTTTTGATTGGAGGAGGCCCCGCTGACCTCTGACTCATCAGGAGGCCCCGGCCGACCCCACCCATGCTCAGGGAATACGTCAAGTTATCTAGGGACAGCAAGAAATAGAAACAGTCAAAACCAGTCACTCGAGCATTGCAAACATTTATGATTAAAAATCTAAAGATTAAACACATTTATATCCGCATACTTGATAGAAATGGAGATATCTAAGATATGGAAAAAAGGACTTCGAAGTGGATTATAGCACTGTAGTATATTCATTAAGTAACAAAGCAGACTGACTTCACCCCAAATGACAGAAAATCCAGAAACTGTCGTGAGGAACATGGGGTAAACATACACACACTCAGAAAAAGAAACAAATACATACATGCACACACACACAGACACACGCACACACACTCACACATCCACATTGACAAACACACACAGTGAGACACACACTCAAGTGCACACACAGACACACACACACACATTCACACACAAACACGAGGTAACAACCAGACTGACTTGGCTGAGCCGGCTGGATGCCATGCTGGACTGCAGGTTGCTGCGGAGGAAGGCAGGCCGCAGCACCAAAGTTCTGGGGGATCCTCAGTCTGGTGGAGTTGGATCCGCTCGCCTGTGCTGCACTGTGGTAAAGCACATCACAGAAATGTTCAGGTGGGAAGGAATGTCTTACAGGGAAACGAATAGGTAAGAAATACAATCTTCCATAGAAATTCAGTAGAATGGAACTCACTGCATGTATTACAAGTGTTAAAGATTTTAAAAGTAAGGAGGTCTAATTCAGTGCAAAGGCCTATTGACAGGGGCTTATTGCGAGGCTCATTAACTGATGTCATACCAACAGGTCTGAATGTACAGTTCCCCATATGGCTGGCAGAAGCGAACATGACAGCGAACTACTACCTGGATGGTGCCCAGGCTAACTATCCCTTACCTCTCCGCTGCCTTCTTCTCCTGCTCCCTCCTCAGTTTCCTCTTGTAGTTTTTCTTCTGTGCAGGAGTCATCCTACAGCAAATAAAACACAAATATTTTTTTTTTTAAATTCCGCTATGACTGGCAAAAACAAAAACAAAAAACTTCTGTCTATCCAAGCCAATAGCACTAGTGCTAAATCTACTAATAAATTGAATATGTAATGGTACAGGGACAGTCCATTCTTAACTAAGATAACACAAGATTGAGAGCCGTCTCCAAGCTTGCTTCTCCTTGAGTCCTTCACTACAATCAGTTTCAACTTTATAGGAATACATTTTTACTTGCTTTTGGAAGAGAAGTGAGACTTACAAGGCGAGGTCCTTGGCAGTGAGTTCCTGTTCTGCTTCCTGCTCCTGGTGGGACTGGGCTGCTGCTGCTGCCGCTGCATTGTGATGTTCTGCCTCTGGGTGGGGAAACACAAGGGAAAACTATTCAAATACAATTCTATCACTACAAATGGATACAAAACAGAGATTTACTGCCAGGCAATTTGAGTGAGTCTTGTCACTCTTGTTCAGTATCACTAGAATAAACAGGTGCATTTACACGTTCTGTGTTTACATGGATGAGGACCTTTATTGTGCAGGCAATGGGCACTGGCCCTATAAGGCTGTCCAGAGGAAATGTCATAGCATACATCGGAACCAGAATTTTTCCAAGGCCATTAAGGAATGCAATCTACAGACACTTGACTTCAGATAGGCCCCTGACCTTCAGATCACATGATCTTCAGATGGATTTCACCTTCCTTGAGACATACACTTGACCTAAGACTCACCCTGTTCCCAGTTCTCCTCTGGAGGAGGGGCCTCCCAGGAGTTGTAGGCTGGGACAGCAGTGCACCCCTTGAAGTACCCTCCATCCTGGTCCTCAGTTTCTGTAAGGTAAAGAATTCCATCATCTGTAAACACCATCACCTGTGAGTCATACCCTTGATGAAGAAATGTTAGCATGCTGTCAAAAATTCCAACACCAGATTCTGACGACAGAATTGAGATACAATTCTTTGTTCCAGGACACCGCATTTTTCACCTTATAGCACAAATTGAATTGAAATCTGATTTTTTTCGGGTGGGCACTAGTAGCTTTTAAACTTGAATAGACACATTCATTGTCAGTCTGTCCTCTTTCATATGCTACCTGAAATTTGACCCCAGCCAGGCAAGAAGTTGCACAAATCTTTAAGTAACACAAGTATAAAACAACACTATGTATTCCACATAATCTTCAGTCCCAGCCCTCTGGCTGGTACGACAGACGATATGGAATACAAAGTGTTGTATTCCAATAACATAGTGTTGTACTCCAAGACAAGAAGATACAAGAAAATGTTTAATCAAGGAAATGAACAGCAGAGCTACTATAAACAGAACCAGACTATCAGGACGTACCTTGGCTTGTGTGAACATCCAGGACCTTCCTGTCGGGACAGTTCGCTATGTGGTGGCGATGTTCTCCGATCGGGACAACGTGGCGGGCGTTGAACGGACAGGTGCGCATGTCGTTGTGGGCATAGTTCTGTGGTTACGATTGAAAGGTTGAGTATTAGTTCAAAAGTTCATCTGTGTTGGCAGAAATCATTCTGAAACATTTGGTTAAACTCTAATTTTGAACAGACACATGTACATTGGACTGACTTAAAGTGAACAGTCGAAAACCTTCTGTCTACTCTACTTTATCCCCAGACAGATAGCTAGACAATCTTCTATGATACTGCATGCCATTGGTTATTCCAGGTACCAGTTTTGAACTTCATCTTCACAATAAGTTCATTTTAACCTTCCTTTAAAGAACAGCACAAAGGAGGATAACACCAGTACCTTGTCGATATTTATCGCACAAGATTAGCAGACTAATAAGTGTTACCAATCTGGTGAAGGCTGTCGGTTGCTTCTTGGAGCCCAGGTTAGTTCCAACTTAATCTCCAAGGAGATCCTACAGTGGCATAAGATAGTACCAAACTGGCCAAGGAGTGTAGTCTGTAAACGGTGTCCATTTGTAGCCTCAGTAGCGAAACACACTCCTAAGCCGGCTTTTGATACTATCTTATGCTACCGTAGGATCTGCTTTAAGTGCTTGGAGAATAGCTCTAACTCACCCTTCGACACTTCATGAGATGGCAAGGCATGCGTGAGGCCCGGATCTTGTGGTTTGAGTCGTACGGACACACAAACTCCTCCTTTGGATCTACCACATCCATGGTGTTGTACTCCCCCCAGGCCCTGACCATGGATGAAAAAACTGGAAAGTAACACAAAACTTTGTTTTTTCACTCACCCTGCGACACTTCATGAGATGGTAAGGCATGCGGGAGGCTCGGATGACATGCACGGGGTCGTACGGACACACAAACTCTTCATTCGGGTCCACCACATCCATGGTGTTGTACTTTCCCCAGACCCTAGTCATGGCTGAATACCTGACGAGACAACAGAAATAACACTATACTACACCTCCATTTTCATGCAATAAATTGGAGGTGATCAAATCTTTTCTCTTTGAAGTCTTTCTGTAGAAAAAGTTTGATTCACAAGGCCAGAGCTGTCTTCAGCAATATTTTTCCACCCAACTCATTGTTTGTCAATTTATAAGTTATTATGAGCTTATCTCTTACTCAAACTGAAAGCTTTTTTTCATCCCAACAAGTAATTTTTTTTGTCTAACAAGGACTGAGGAAGGAGTCCTGAAGTCAGCTCTGAAATGTATTGGCAACATGCGGTACCATACTGCAAATAAATAAGTTAGGGAGTCTTTGAGAAATCATATCTAGTTTTCTGCATTTGGGTCAACTTTCTATTTATAAATACTTACATATCAATGATTCAATTTGCAATTTGTGGAAATCTTAAATCTGACAATGATTAAAGAATGCTCCTACTGAAATTAACAGGCAAATTGCCTGTTAATTTTAGTTTTAATTTTAGCATTATGCTAAAAAATGTACACAGGGACAATATCGGAAGAAACAAAAGTTGACAGCTTAAATATGGCCAAATTTTCCTGTTGTTGGGTTCTAAAATCTGGAAGTAACCATCAAACAATTAGGCAAAAATTAACTCCAGATGACACATAAACACAAGGAAAGGTGGTTTCCTTTTCCTCATCAAATCATGCTTCGTCAAAAACATCATTCGTCTGTAAATTCAAACTGAGAAAAGATAGCATATCTATATTGCCATTTATATAACAACTGAGAACTGGACATCCAAAAAAAGTTGGTGCCATATTGTCGGGTGTATAAAGATACTAGTAACGTCCTATAAAGATAACATACTGTCAGTAAGTAATTTACTTACTGGCAAATATTCGGGCCAAAAAAAAAAAAAAAACGCTGAAAAATCTTTTTCGGGGAATAAGTTCATCCAATGTTTCAGGCATAAGATAAAAGGCCACAAACAAAACAAAATTGTGAGCTTTGAAACTCACTGACGGAAACTTTTTTGACTGTAACAAAACATTCCTTACAATGACAATGGCGTTAAAAAATGCAAAGCTCCATAAATCACTTAGCCAGGCCGTGCCAAGATGCATAAATTTTCGCCCCCCTCCCCAAGTCTTTCCATCTGTGGCAAGCTTGGCTCGTGCAAGAACTCGGCTGGAGCGATGGAAAACAAAAACACTGACTAAAACTCGGCTCTAAAAGTTACAAATATCCACAATTATTACCTTTTTACCAGGAGAAAAATGCTAGTGTTACGACTCACAGCTAGGTGTTTTTTTCTGCACTCTGTGACAAGAGGAAAATATTTTTCTGACTTCGGTCCCGCTCCTCTAAAATAACAAACTTTCTCATCAAAATACCAACCCCAAAACAACAATTTTACAAAACAAAATCCTTACCCTGTGTCCCTGGATGCTCAAGGAAGGGGTGTGGTAAAAAAGCAAACTCAAACAATTGGCAAATTGGGTAAAATTCAAAGAAATCCTGGAGCTTTTCAAGATGCGTGCGCCGCCTCCAGCAGTTCTTGGAAATCTGACAGGCGAGGTCGCGGTGCTCGGTGTTTCTGAACGCTGATTGGTCAAAATATTTTCCCGTCAGTGACGTACGAAAATAAATAAACAATTTACTGAGCTCTGATTGGTGGAAACTAGCAAAACTTTGGGTGATGTTCCAGGAAATACAAACAGTGGCACAAATGAGAAACACATTCACCCCGTTCATACTAGGATTCGCGTATCCGGATATATCCTGATTCGTGGTGAATCCGGATTCGCGAACCCTGGTATGAACGGTCCGAATCCGGATCTTTATGGGATATATCCGGATACGCCGAATCCACATCTGGAGGTGGATTTATCCGGATTCGCTGCGGGGTGAACCCTGGTATGAACGCAATAGGATTCACGTATCCGGATTCACTGTCGGATCTGACTTCAAACTTAACTCTTAAGTAGCGTTTGCCTGGTGTAGCATGGTAAGGATGAGGCAACGGGCTGCGTAGTAGGTGTTCGCAGGTACGAACTCCTGTTCTAAAGAACATTCTAGAACGGTCAGTTAAGAATGAAGATCATTTTCAAGTTTTCTAGTAAGGTGTGAAGACGTGTACTTGTAGCCGTGCAAACACTCCTTCATTTTGGTTGCATTTCTTTACTTTTCTACTGTTCATTTCGGGCGTTGGCATCATCTATCTGCGCGACGCAGCTCGTTTACCATGCTACACCAAAGCAAACGCTACTTAAGAGTTAAGTTTGACTTCACCAAGCAGCATCAGATGGTGTAACTAGGATATATCCGGATCTTATTTTGGACACGAATAATCATATCCGGATTCGTTAATCCTAGTATGAACGCAAATGGATATATCCTGATTTACGCCGTATCCGGATATATCCCGATACGCGAATCCTAGTATGAACGGGGCCATTGTCACGAAGTTTTTTGCAGGACGGAATATCTCTTTGGTCCCGCCTTCTTCCCTTCTTCCTGTCGATTGTTGACGCAGATGTTTCAGCAAGGAGGTTTTAATAGATTAATTGAAACCTCCTTGGTTTCAGCAAAAAATTGTTCACGATAAAAGCTCCTTGATTATGTTGAAAGAAAACAAAGCAAAACTCTAGAAAATTCTTTGTCACTTGCTAAGTTGGTCATTTGTAGGTTTCTTCCATTTAACTTTACAGTCACCAATGATGTGACCTAAGCAATATTACAGCGTTAAAATTGGAAATATTCTGAATAAGGCGATCTGCATATAACATATATATAACGTTATATATATAATATTGACACGAATGACATCTAATGCACTGTATTCCCACATTTACATCATTAACGTTATTTCATCATTTGAGCGGTTAAAAACGGCCCAGAGACCAGTCGCACGAAGATATTCCTTATCATTGGAACCCCCAAAAATTAGGCCTTGATCAGGAATCCTCGATCGTGCAACTTGGTTCTTGGAGCCGTGAGGATGTCTTGAAATATGCGCACTTCCCTTGAGTTGTCCGCCATTTTATTCAACTCTCCGACGAACCAAAGTGCGCTTTAGAACACGTTCGGTGATTCGCTCGAATCGTTACTGAAGTTTGTTGAAAGTCCCCGCTACGCTCCGAAGATCTGCGACCGCAACGGTCGATTCGGAAATCTACGGCTACCCGGAAGTAAGTGAATTTGGTCGCGGCTTACTTTGGCGTTGTTAATTAGCGCTAGAAATGTGAAAAAATGACGCAGATAAGTTAGAAATAAGTTACAAATGCCAATCTGACTGGAGATCTTAAAGTTCAGAACATTTGAAAATTTGGCGCCAAATTTCTACATTATGTTATGAGCTGTGATAATGGTCAGAACCGCTAGGTGGCCCGCTATTGAAGACGTCACATTGGCGCGCGATTGAAAATGGCTTCCACCAGCAGAGCGACGGTGGACGAACTGAAAAATGGTAGCCGCGCATGTTTCACTTGGTTTTCTTAGTTTCTTACAAATCCCATGGCTCAAAGAAACTACTAAATATGTTACTGTGTTGGAATTATGTTGATAAAGCTAGCTTGTGACTGGTACCACTGTACCAAAATGGGTGGGGGAGGGGGGCGATATGTGCATGTGTGTTCTATGCTTTCTTATATTTTGACTTGAGTTTTGAAGGTCTGGCAGTGCAGCTACATCTTTGGCCACGATTTTACTGTTATAAAATCAGATGAAGGATGTTGAACATGGTTTTCCAATCTTGCTTTATAGAGTAGAGTAGAGCAGAGTAGATCTAGTTCGTTCTATACCTTGATAAGACCAGCAGGTAACTCGGGTTGGGGTTTGTTTACTAAGTATTTGATGGTGCTGCTGTGAGAAAGGAGTAGAAACAGAAAGAAACAACATGCCGACATCCGGGATCGAACCCGGGCCGGCAGATCACAAAGCAAGGTAACCACTACGCTACAAAAGACTGACCAGCCAATTGGCATGGCTGTTTGGTGCTACTTAGCCCCCCCACTGTTACACTGCCACAGGTTTTTATTACTTGAACTTGAAGTTTTTTTTTAATATATACAAATGTATATAATACTTGACTAAACCCTGTATCTGCACTCGCAGTGCTGAAGGAGTCCCTGGAAGCTCGCGGCGTGATGGGCCAGTTACAGGCGCGCGTCCGAGCAGAAATCTTCAAGTCGATGCAGGACCCTCTGGAGGAGAAACCTCGGCTGAACCACGAGAACATGCTGATTAACGAGCTGATCCGGGAGTACCTGGAGTTCAACAAGTACAACCACACACACACTGTCCTGCTGGCAGGTTTGCAACTTGGATGATCCTATTATAGTATATATATCATGTACATAGTAAGCCATTAGTTACAACAATGTTTGGCTGTCATGGCTTCACGGTCACACAGACATATCCATTTTTTATTTACTCATCTTTCTCAGGTCTCATCTTGGTCCAACCTACATGTTAGCATTTTTTGTAGCATTGGCCAAGCGGTTCCAAAACATTTAGGCCTTGTTGTGAAACTTGAATCATTTAGCCTCTTAGTCATAGTGTACAGTTGTGCACACGACAATGCACTCCTTCAAGTTCAAGTTCCATATAGTAACTCATGAAAACCAGTTAACTGTTGTTGTTTCCCCCCAGAGACAGGCCAGCCCAGGACTCCCCTGAGTCGAGACTTCCTGGCGAGAGAACTGAATGTGAGGGAGGACCCAGACACTGCCTCTGTGTGAGTCTTTCTGTCAGAATAATCCTTACTACGTCTTTTCATTTTCCTTCATGCAATGATTTATCCAAGATTAATGCAATCTACACACACACACAATTTTTTTCTCCAATTATTTGATTAGGAGATATAGCAATCTTTTCTTGTGTGCTTTACATGCTGTTTATTTGTGGGGTTTCATTATATTTCCTGAAATGTCTTGAAAGTGGTTGTCCCAAGAACTAACACTCAAGCACAAACTCACACATGTACAAACACACACACACACTTCAACCATACATACAAACCTGTGTACACATATACACTTGCACACACAGATACACATACAACCCCACTTCCCACAAATACACACAAACACACACACACACACACATACATGTACATTCAACTTCTAAGCTTGCACACACAACCCCTCTAACAAAAGTACACACATGCAAACACACACACTATGCTTACACCCATACATAAGCTTAAGCATGTGCATGCATATACACACATGTACACATTCACACATAAACATGTACACACATTTACAATCATCAACTCTAGTATTACTTCCTACCCAGCCCACTACTGTACGGCATCCTGAATCACTTCACCAGCAGGAGGCAGGACACGCTTCCCGCCGCGAGGCCTGCGGACATCCCATCATCCTCCGCTCTGTACAGACCGCACAGCTCGCCGCCGCTGTCCAGTCGTTCCCGATCACCGGTCAGAACAGAGCAGGAGCCATTCAGCAGGGAGCGGGGCAGTCATATGGAATGTAAGGAACTTTGTAAAGGATGATTTCATGGCTTTCCCATGCTGTATTGAAAAGTACTATACACTGTATATGTAAGAACTGGTAGCTGAATGGCTAATTGCCCCAACTTGTACTGGGCTACACGGATATTTTATAACGGGTCAATAGTTGAGTCAGGCTGAGAGATGGTGTTTAACTGTTTATATTACAATGAAGCATCAACTGTGGCACGATTTTGTATAATGGAGGGAAGTGCATTGTCCAAAAAGGGAGCACCTTTTACTGTATGTAGCTTGTGGTTACACAATCTCTTGCTGGTTTGATAACCCTACCTTCCCTTACCAATGGTTCTGGGGGTTGGTAACTATCAGGCCCGCTGCTGGGAGCGTGATTGACAGGCTACAGGCTCCATACAGGGAAAGCATTGGTTCTTTCATACAGCATATCATTCAATGATTGGTGCTACTTTATTGTCTGCTTATTTGTTTGTTTGTTGCAGATGTTAGAGAAGGCATGGAGGGCCAGCCTCTGGTGTATCAGGGAGGCAGGAGATGATGGCATCAGGACAAGTGACAATGGTACTTACTAATAGGTAGAAGTACATACACTTTGTATATTAAGCTATTGATATGTGAAAACAGACTGTCCAATAATGTGTTGTTCATGTTTCACTTCTTACATGTACCTTTTAGAAAGAGTCAGCTAAGCAAACCTACGTTATTTTGATATCAATATATCTGTGGGTTAACCATGTACAAAATGTATATATCTCACCTCATCTCACTTTACATGTCCCTTACTAATAATACACCAGGAGATGGAATAAAATGCACACACATGTACCTTAATTTTTGACATTTTACTGAGTCTAATAACAATATGAAATATTGTATCAAAACACTCACACTCAAAAAAAGCAATGACTAAATCAGCATAGCATTATATCAGTAGAACCTGAAGATTTCTCTGCTTTGTTATACAAAATCAAATGTTTTTTTTGCACAAATTTTAACTCTTATGCCTTAAAGTAAACTGTACAACTACCATGTCAAAATTGGTCCCTATCGTCGATATGTTAAAACATGGAATGATATAAGTTATACAAACTTTGAGTCAGTTTCATAATCATAGATATTGTTTACCTGCAAAGTTACATTTTGTATCTGCATTATTTATTCAAAAGACTTTTTTTTTTCTTTTCAACAAGATAGCATTCCAAAAGTTGCTATTAGTAGCATCCTCACAGTGTCAGTGACATTGCAGAGCCAGAGAATCTGTTGAAAAGCAAGTTACCGGTATATACACTAGATAATGAATTGATATACAAAGGTCCTGGACATGAAGACAAATTTTGATAGTCCAAATGTCTGGCGGTTTCCAAAACCATATCCAGTTGCTTGAGTAACTGCTTTATGTGCCTTTATGGCCTATCTTATTACCTGGATGTTTCACCTTCATCAATGAGCCTACAGTTTACATAAAAATCAAGCTCTGTTGCATGGTAGACAGTAGAAACTTTTCCCGCCTGTTACTTTCTTTGAGCTGGAACCATGATGTTTGCCATAAATGCATGCACTGCTGCCACTAGTAGGGTGAATGTCGGGATCCAGATCTAGAAGACCGATTGCTTGATAGAGATTTGAATCCTGGAGAGGGAGAATTTTGTCCAGGAGAGGGGGATCTGTTTCTAGGAGAGGGGGCTTTGAGTTTGAATCCAGGAGAGGGGGAATTTGGTCCAGGAGAGGGGGATTTGTATCCAGGAGACTGCGCTCTAGCTCTGTAGCTGGCTGTCCTCTTCTTGGAGACTGAGAAACTCTCTGGCAGCCTTCATCATCTTTTGATGGGCATGGTCCCGTTCTTTTACCCTTCTTAAATCTTGTTCAGCCCTATCCTTTTGCTGTATGGCCTGCTCCCTCTCCTCTTTGTACTGACCACTCTGCAAGACTTCTTCCTTCAACTTTTGTTTGACCCGATCAATCTGTTTTAGGGCCTCGTCCTTTTCTCTCTTCAACTGACCATTCTGTTGCAGGGCCTCGTCCTTTTCTCTCTTCAACTGGTCATTCTGTTGTAGGGCCTCGTCCTTTTCTCTCTTCAACTGGTCATTCTGTTGTAGGGCCTCGTCCTTTTCTCTCTTCAACTGACCATTCAGCTGAAGGGCCTCTTTCTTTTCTTCCTTCAACTGAGCATTTCCTCTCTTCAACTGGTCAATCTGTTGTAGACTCTCTTTCTTTCCTTGCTTTAACTTGTCATTCTGTTTCAGGGCCTTGTCCTTTTGTTGTGTCAACTGAGCATTCTGTTGTAGGGCAGTGTCCATTTCTCTCTTCAACTGGCCATTCAGTTGTAGGGCTTTTTCCTTTTCTTGCCTCTGCTGAACACTCTGTTGCAAGAGCTCTTTCTTTTCTCCCTTCAACTGACCATTCTGTTGTTGGACCTCTTCTTTTTCTTGTGTCAACTGGGCAATCAGTTGTTGGGTCTCTGCTTTTTCTTGTGTCAACTGAGCATTCAGTTGTAGGGCCTCCTCCTTTTCTTTTGTAAGCTGAGCATTCTGTTTTAGGGCTTCTTCCTTTTCTCCTATCAACTGACCATACTGCTCTAGCGTTTTGTGTGTTCCTCGCTTCAACTGTGTATACTGTTGCAGGGCCTCGTCCTTTTCTTGTGACAACTGGGCATTCTGTTATAAGGCATCTTCTTTTTCTTGTGTCAACTGAGCATTCTGTTTTAGGGCTTCTTCATTTTCTTTTGTGAAGTGAGTATTCCAAAGAAGAGCTTCTTCCTTTTCTTGTGTCAAGTCAGCATTTAGTTGTAGGGCTCTATTCATTTCTTGTGTCAACTGATCAATCTGGTGTTGGGCTGCATTCTTTTCTTGCGTCAACTGAATGTTCTGTTGGAGGGCCCTATCCTTATCTTGTGTCAATTGAGCATTCTGTTGAACAGCCGCATCCCTTTCTGCTTCAGCTAGGTCCTTCTCCTCTACAGCACGTTCCCAATTCTCTTGGGTCTCTTCCCATTCCCGCATAGCTATTAAAAATGTGGATGTCGGCTTGATTAGGGATGGATGCATTATGCAGTTTCCAAATTTCTACTCATATTCTGAAGACCAGTCTAAGTTGATGGATTTTCAAAATTAAGCTTTTGAACCAAAAATAAACAATAGATCGTTTTCACAGAACGTTCGAAAACCGTTCGATCACGCGTGGGCGCCATGTTGGATGATAACCTGGATGACTAGAACACAGAACGGTGCTATCAAAGTTACTTGCGGCGGGTTCAAGTGTGCTGTTTTGTCTCCATTCTGTGAATCATTAAGTGATGTAGCCAAGGTTAGATATCAGGACAAAGTTGCAATAATATGTCTTGATCTATATACTTTTAAAAATGGCACTTTTTTCAACGATCTAATGCTGGTGCCGATAGCGAGGATTTACTTTTGCGATAGCGGGAAATGGAGTGTTCGCGGTGGTTTAGAGTTCGCGGTGAAGCGGCCTCGATGATATCCTTTCACTGACAGGCGGCGTGCAGAGGACTAGCTACCAATCCCCACCGCATGCGCGCACGAGCTGGCCCTCAATATCCACTTGCCTAACAAGGGGCAAGATTTAGCGCTTCCCCGGCCCCGACCCTAACTCCGTGAGGCAAGCGGATAGTGGGGCCAGCGGAATAGTGGTATAAGATAAGTTCGTGCGAGCGTCTTTTTTCCGTATTTTGGTTTTGTCAACATGTGTATTAGAAAGGTCTGTTTACAAAATTACAATTCAGTTGATCAACTAACGTTAAACATACGAATCAGGGCTGCTAGCGCTGACGTTATTGCGACAGACTGGAACGTTGCACTTAATACTGAAAATTCAAACTCTGAGAATGCTTAGCACATGTTTAGTCAGATGCCAAATTGCGTTTAGTGCCCGTCGCGGCATGGAGGTGACAGAACTCGACCAGACTTGTAGAAACCTCCCTCGCCACAAGCGCAAAGCTCGCTGGAAGACACGTACGCCACATTTTGTCGATTCAATACTAAAATCGTGCGAGATACGGAAGGGGCTGTCAAAGTTTTGTGTAAGGGTGCCGTCACACGTGCGTATTTCTGTTATACATGTAGACCTTACGAAAGTCTCTGTACTTTTGTCATGTCTCAATAAAGAATCTTTCTCAAAGTTCGTATGAGGTCCCTATGGAATATTTGTCTCTATCAGGCTTCACATGTCTCACTGGGAAAAAGCAGGAATTAAACAAATATAGACACTCAGATAACATGCTAGAGAAGTTAGTTGGCCGAGGGAGTATGTTTGCGACCTAGCTAACTCCTCTGGCATGTTATCTGTATATATTTGTCCAATTTTATTTTCCCAGCGACCTGTGGAGCACGGTGGGGGCTAAGAATTTCATACGAACCTCATACGGACTTGAATGTATACGCATGTGTGACCGCATCCTTCAGGTGCAGTCACACGAGCGTATATATCAAGTCCATATGAGGTCCGTATTGACATTTTTCTTCATATGATCATACCAGTCGTATGCACAATACACACCTCACCTCATACTTTTAGGTAAGCGTACTGGGCCGTGCTGAGCGTAAAACTGACACAACGATTGAGATGCGCGTGAGGGGTGTATTGTGTCCGTTAACACGTGTAAGTTCCGCATTGACATGTTTTGTCTTGCCTTAGGTAAAGTTTGCGACTGAAGAAATTATTGTTTTGTTCTACCAGCTACACAATCGTGGGTAAAAAAAGTTCGAATTTCATTCCTCCTGAACAAGCCAAACAATTTTTAATCCTCGCTTGATTATCGACAAAACATCGGGGCAGTACTGGTGAAAATATCATTCACAGCTCAGGACGCGATGTGCCGTGTTTTATGAAGAAGAAATAGAACAAGCTTGCTGACATTTGCGTGTAACATGGTATACGTCCATGACATACCCTGTACCAGAAACCAACTTTCTCCAAAAAAAATTTTAAAAAAGCATGCACAAACTCCACGGCAGGTCTACTGTTGGTGGGCTAGTAGGAGAGTGGTTTAATCAAGTTATTGAAAAGAGGACGGACTGTAGGTAATGTTGTTGAACAGAAACGGCGAGTAGGCCGTATCCTGTGTTTATGGAACTCGCAGTTAGCACGGCAAACATCCAGTCCGTTTCCTGAATAAAAAAGGCTGCTTTCCACGTACGAGTCCACCACGTGCAACACACTGCTGTGTGGAGATCGAGCCGCTTATCATCCAACATGGCCGTTCGAACGTTCGAACGCGACTGTGACGTCATTGTGAAAACGATCTATTATAGGGACACTCAGCATTTTCCAAAAATAGTACTTTGATGTACATTCACCCAAGTTGCAGTCTATTTATATTTTAAGTTATAATTACTGATACATAAAATTGTAAACTTCCTTTGAACAATAAATTAATTTGTAATTATCATCCCAGAATTTGGGGCTGATAAAGTGCACACAGTATCATGAATACATGGGTTATTAGTAACAAGAATTTTATGAAATTATGGATTGAATGATTGTTTAATGGCCCGATACAGTACAAAATTAACGAAATATGGCTGGAGCAGATAGACCCCTCCTCAAACGACTACTCGGTGGATGTGTAGCCTTCAACAAAGAAAGCATAGCATTTTTCTTTGGCCCGTTCTGAGACGATTTCAGGGCCCAAAAGCTGAGTCGGTCAGTCGGTATTATAATTATAATCTTTATTGCAAATTCATGCCCGAGGGCTAATTGCATACAAAGTAAAGTAGTAGTGGTATACATATTAAACATACTTAACAAAGAAGGGAAATGATATTCATAGATAAATCAAAAGGGAATAACGTCTAAACTAAATCTATTTCTACTTATTAGGCTATTTGATGGGTTTGACTTCTTTTTCGTAAGCAGTAGGAGTTGAATTGTCCAACATTTTCATATATAAAGGGGTTGGACGACTTAAGCAAGAAGATTGATTTTTTTTGGTCGGTAAGGTGATAAAAGCTTGGAAAAGTTTTGCTGATTTTAAGGAAAAGTTTGTTTCTTTCGGAACTGTAATGTGAACATTGACAAATGAAATGTAGTTCATCTTCCACTGCTTTCCCTGAACAGTATTTACACGTTCTCTCGTCAACGGACAGTTTTTTGTACCTGCCTCTCTCTATTTCTAATGAATGAGCACTTATCCTCATTTTACATAAAGCGGATCTAAGCTCAAAATCTGAGTGGTATAGGTAACTCTCCATACTGTACTCAGATTTAAGTTTCTTATACAATGTTAACTTACCAGCATTAACAGATAATTGGTGAAGAGATCTTTGAATATACATGTCTGTTAGCCTTTTTCTTAGCGATACACAAACATGCTTGCTATCAGTATTTACATTGTTACTGTGTCAGATGAATGAATTACCGCTACTATCTAGAATTTCTTTAACATGGTACAACCATTTTTTCTTGTTACTATTCATCATATCGTTTTGTTGGGACAATAGAGCGTCAACTTGTAAAGGATGTGTACATGTCTCAAGTTGTCTTAGCCGCAACCAATATTTAACTATCCTAACTGAAACATCAACATCTAATGGAAATCTTCCGAGTTCAGCTTTACATGCCAAGTTGCTGGCGTTTCTATGAACTCCTAGAATACTTTTGCAAAAACGGTTGTGAAGCACTTCAACTGGAGAATTATCCTGCAAGTGGTCTTTGCCCCAACATACACATTCACTAACATATAGAATGATAGGCTTGATACATGTATCAAAAATTTTTGATAAATTCTTTATAGAGATCGGAGAGCGGATGAGGGATTTTATACTGAAGACAACTTTACGTGCTTTGAGAGTAAGTTCTTTTTTGGCTAAGGAAAAGTTGCCAGAAGCGGACAAGAGCAGACCTAGGTAACAATATGATGTGGTGGTATATAAAGTTAATAAACTAAATTGTTTCGCATCGTTTTTGACCCTGGTGTTTGAAATAGAACAGGGGGGCTTATATGTTGTTTGGCTGGAACGGGCCATTGTGGAAAGATTCATGAAGAGACTAAAAACTTGTTAGTCTTTTCCCTGGATGGTGATTGAACTGACTGACACAAAGTCAATGTTAATCTCATTCAGACTGAATTAAGTGAAATCAATTTTACAGCTGTGTGGTACACAGAGCCACACTTGTATACTCAGAAATTCCAATAACATGCAATTAGGTATACCAAATTCTGTGTACCACGTATCAATATGATAAGAAATTGATATAAGATTTGTAGGCAGCTAATGCTACTGTACATACAATGTACATGACATAAACTTATTTATTTTGTATATAGAAAAGTCATTATCAAAGGTCTCTGATTCTGTGTTTTCTGTCCAACAATGCCAAGCAATTCTTCTTACAGCTGTGCTGCATGCTGTATGTACATGTAGTAAAACTGTAGTTAGTAGGGTGAATGTTGGGATCTAGAAGACTGACTGCTTGATGGGAATTTGAATACAGGAGAGGGAGGTTTCAGTCCAGGAGACTGTCCGGCTTTGAAGCTCTGTAGTTGGTTGTCCTCTTCTTGGACATTGCAGTACTTTCTTGCAGTGGCCTCAACCTTTGAAGAGTTCTCTTTTTACCCTCTCCAACATTTGTTCAGCCCTAGCCTTCTGCTGTAGGGCCTGGTCTCTCTCTTCTTTGATATGCAGTGCTTCTGCCTTTAATGTTTCTTGTAGGAATTCTTCCCTCTCTTGCATCAACTGAACATCCTGTAACAGTTGCTCTTGCTCTGCCTTTTCTTGCATGAACAGTGCATTCTGCTGTAGGGCGTCATCATTTTCTTGTGTTGACTGATCAATCTGTTGTAAGGCCTCATCCCTTTCCTGCAAGGCCTGGATCCTCTGCTGTATAGCATGGCTCAACTCATGTAGTGCCTGATCCAACTCTTGCCTGGCCTGGTTCCTCTCCTCCAAGGCCTGGGCCCTCTCCTGTATGGCCTGGGCCCTCTCCTCCAATAACTGGGCCCTCTCCTCCAATACCTGGGCCCTCTCCTCCAATGCCTGGGCCCTCTCCTCCAATGCCTGGTTCCTCTCTTGAACAGCCTTCAGGTATGAAGTCATTGGCATGGTGTTATTGTGCTGTCTGTAGTACTCTAGGAAGCGGTTATACACCTGACCTGCCACAGGAACGGCCACCTGCAGCTGTAGGGAGGAAAGTGATGGTTAGCACAGGATACACCTGGGTATCTATTGTCTGTTTACAAGTAGCACAGTTCAGTCTATATATTTACAGCTTTGCAGAAAACTGTTTTTAAAAACAGTGCTGCAAAGCTGTATCATACATATATTGTACAAAGTAAATTTTCAATCTATTCCCTCTCAAAACATTTGACACATGTGGTTGTTTACCTTCTTACAAATAAAATAAAGCAACAAATTTTTGGCTTCAGGCTCAAAGTTCAATTCCAATTCCACGTATAGTCACTGTTGTACAATTGTACATATAGTAGATCTGTGTAAAACGTCACCCCTGTAACTTTTTAGCATCTCAAAACTGTTAGTATTACTGTGAAATGTAAATATCTTACTGTTAATATACAATATCATACCTCCGTTTTCTTGACGTTTATGGTCATACCATAAGCTCTGGCTGCTTCGGCAAACTTCTGTAAAAGTCGCTGGATACCATCCAGTGTGTGTGCCACCAGTCCAGAGTCGTCAGCGTAGAGGAGTTCTCGGATGCACTTCACCAGTACGTGCCGTTGGGATTTTAGCCGTGCCAGATTGAAGAGTCCACCATCCGAGCGTGTTCGGATGTAAATCCCGTCCAGTGTATCGTCCGACATTTCTTCAATCACAGCTGCCAGGAACAGTGCGAACAGGGTGGGAGCCAGTATGCATCCCTGTCTCACCCCATGAAGGACCTGGAAGAAGTCAGAGGCCTCACCGTCTACAGTCACCATGGCTCGCATATCCGTGTGGAACGCCTTGATGACAGCCAGTAGCTTTGGTGGACATCCATACCTCTCCAGAATGTGCCACAGGGCTTCCCTACCCACAGAGTCAAAAGCCTTTGAAAAGTCTATAAAGACTATATACAGAGGCATCCTTTGTTCCACAGCTTTTTCTTGAAGTTGTCTTAGAGCAAAAATCATATCTGTGGTACCACGGCCGGGTCTGAACCCGCACTGACTCTCCGACAGTATTCCCTCCGAGATCACTCGCAGTCTTGATAAGGCAATCTTTGCCAGTACTTTGCCAGCAATACTGAGGAGCGAGATACCCCGGGAGTTTCCACAGTCACGCCGATCACCCTTGCGTTTGTAGATAGTGACTATCATGGCGTCCTTGAAATCCTGGGGGACAGCGCCATCTTTCCAGCAGCGTCGATACAGCCGCAGGAGTTCGTTGTGCAGCGCATTGCCACTGTGTTTCAGCACCTCTGCTGGAATCCCGTCGACGCCGGGCGCCTTTCCGTTTCTCAAGGACTTCAGCGCTTGCTGCAGCTCATCGGATGTGGGTGGCCCGTCCAGGTCATGCCGCGTGGGGCGCTGTTCCAGCCTCTCAATGGCTGCACTGTCAACCATAGAGGGTCTGTTTAAGAGCTGCTGGAAGTGTTCCTTCCATCTCCTCAGGATTTCGTCCGGTGTCGTGTGGAGAGTAGTGCCATCAGTACTCAGTACTGGGTTAGAGCCTGAAGGTCGGGGCCCGTAGACGGTTTTCAACCCGTCGTAGAAGGCTCGAGTCAGGTGGGCGTATGTATACCCCTGCAGTTCCTCCGCCTTGTGATCCCACCACTCGTTCTTCATTCGGCGGGTAGCACGCTGGAGCTTCGAACGAGCATCTCGCAGTCGCTCTGTAGTCCGCCTTGTGCACACTGCAGACAGAACCTGCTGGCGGCAAACCCTCACATCATCAATCAGTTTTGCAATATTCATGTCGTTCTGATCAAACCAGTCAGCATGTCGCCGTCTTGGGTGCCCAAGGACTTCTTTTGCGGCATCGTACACTACACTGCTGATTTGACTCCAACGTTTGTTCAAGCTCATTTCTTCGGTGTCAGGGTCCTGGAGCTGGTTGATACTACCAAACACAGTGTTTTCCAGTTCCTCGGCCTTTTGTGAAAGCAAACTAACGTCAAGTTTGCGAAAAGGTTGTCTTGCCCGTTTTTGGCGGGTCGGTGCAATACGCAGATTACATACCGCTCTCACCATCATGTGGTCTGTTCCACAGGTCGCACCTCGCATCACCCTTGTAGATTTCACGTCCCTAAGGTCGTCCCTCCGCACAAGGATGTAGTCCAGCAAGTGCCACTTACGTGAGCGTGGGTGCATCCAGGAGAAATACCATTTGTCGGGCATAGCGAAAAAGGTATTAGTAATTGCCAAGTCTAATTCAGTGCAAAGTTCCAACAGCAGGCTGCCGTTGGCATTTGTCCGTCCCTTGGCGTGTGGTCCCCGCACGCGCTTCCAACCTGTACGGTCACTCCCCACGCGCGCGTTAAAGTCGCCGAGGACAATAAGCTTGTCTGCTTTCGGCACGTCACTGAGAACACGTCCAAGGTCCGCGTAGAAGTTTGCTCTTGTGGTGTCGTCGTAAGTCATAGTTGGGGCATATACTGCCACCAAGGTCAGGAAACGTTTCTCAGCCAGTCTGATGCGAATGCTCGAGAGACGGTTGGACAATGCAGACGGAGCTGCCGCTAGTCTTGTCAACACGTCCTTATGTATGGCAAACGCGACCCCGGCTTGATGAAGGTCACCTCCCGACCAGAAAAACGTGTAGTGCTGCTCTGAGAGCTGTCCTTGGCCTTTCAGCCTTGTTTCAGACAAAGCAGCCACATCGACACGGTATCGGTGCAGTTCCCTGTCAATGATCGCTGAGAGTCGTTCAGGTCTTCCCGAGTCGTCGCGATCTAGCATCGTCCTTACGTTCCAGCAACTAATTGTCAGTGCTGCAGATGCAGCACATTGTCTGTTTTGCTTTTTCGAGGCAGTACCTGTTTGTCTACCACTGTGATTGGAGAACCCGTCAGCCGTGGACTGCTGACCAGGGCATTGCCAAGCAGGCTTTGTTTACTCCACCCTTTTATCGGGAGCTCCCTCCATGGAGGCGGGCAGTGCTATCCCTAGAAAAGGCTGCCCGGTCACTCGTGCAGGACCTCGCAGGGCTTCCGCTTGGCTAGTTCAGCCTCCACGCGGCCATCACACACGAGTCGCCAAACGTGCAGGAGTCCGGCTGGTAGTTTCCAGCTTCTCAGGCCTACCACCGTCGTCGAATCTCCCATCGCCGTTGGACTTTGCGTAGTTGGACTTGCACAGTATTTAAGGACAAAGAGTCTTTGAAATACAAGTGTTTATAGACCAGCAGGCCTCGTGCGCAAGAGCGAACTAGTCTCTCTGGGCTGAGAAGAGCCTGAGTCCGACGGACGGCACGGGGTCGTACGGCCGGAGGCTTCCTCAGCTGCCCCGCGGTACCCAGCTCACTTGGGCGTGTGGTCCCTGCCGTTGCCTCGAATAGTTGAGGTCATCCGCCAGGCACCTGTTCGCTGGCCTGCATCTTCATTACCTGGAGATCGCCCAGAACGAACGCTTCTCTCCCCGCTGCCGAAGAGTGGATGCAGTTATTATACATTATTAAAAGAATAAAACCATATCGATAAAAGTATCTGATGCAGTACTAAAGAAATCCGCCTTAGTTGTGAATTTCCCTTATTCTGCAAAAGATTTTCCTCTGGACAACACTAACTTAAATTTATTTTCTGTGATAGGCTGGTTGAGGGGCCATGCTCTCTTAGTAATGGAAACCCCTGCCTGGAAAAGAAGAGATGAAATCAACTTTCTTTTCGTGGGTCCTTTGATGCTTCTTTAGGCTTTGATAATAACTTGTCTTAAAGCTGCACTTGCTGTTTTCACATTGGAAAGGTTTGTGTCTAGTTTGTACTGCATGTTGTTGAAGATCACTCTTGGAGCGTGCTTTGTATCCACATGGACAGGTCAAGTTGTTACCAGCCCTTTGGGGGCTTGGCATCCCTGGAATAGCGATTGACCCTGGACCAGCACCAGTTACGATTCCTGACTTGGGTGTTGCGAAATTCGGGGATAGCACTGTCTTGGCAGTTGTTGCTTCTGCGGCTCTTGTATTCCCAGATGTTGTTGCCACGTTCATCGTGACGTCTTTTCGGGTTGTTTCCTCTCCTGTTTTGCTTCTCTTGAGAGGTGTACTCGGCCCAAACTTGGTCTCTTGTTCTCGTGTCCTCTTCGCAATTGCAATGGAGCTTGGACCCGCTGCATCCCAGGAGCCTGGATTCTGGCTTTCAGTCATGCTCGGTCGCACACGAAGTCTCACTGCGTCCTGCATTTCTTGGCTATCACGTTGTTTCCCTGCTCCGGCATCATCTATCCCTTTTGCCCCAATGGTTGCTCTCAGCATTGGTTCCGTATCAGCTGTTCCAGTTGGTCCAGAATGTGCCACCTTTATTGGTGCAGCTTCGTTTGTTTCTTCTCTTTGGGTAGACGCGTCCTGCATGGGTCTATTCCTTGTGCTGCTCCCTAAGCTCGTTGAACTTGCTAGCTGGTCAGAGTACTCCTTCACCATTTCATCGCAGAGCCGTTTCATCAGCTTGTCCTGGCTGCCCTCAGTAGTAACTGTTATATCCTTCCTGTCCTCCAGCTCCCGGCGTAGCTCCTCCTTGTTTAGCCTGGGCAGCACTGCTAGGGACACCTCTCGTGACAGATTAGGCTCCACCTCTAGCTCTGTACCCTGCCCTTCATTGGGAATAATGTGTCTTTAATTATAATGATACATGTAAACAGTTGTATGATATTACAAACATTCAAGATCTGAGAGTGTGTCATAAGTCCTGATAGACCTAGTGTACTAGTGTGCTGAATACTATAAATTGAGTGCAAATTTATAAATATAATAAGTTACTTGTTCGGCATACCTTTGTCTTCTGCACCAGATTGTGTTTCCTCCAGCATTAATTCTTCTCCCTGACTTTTCTCCTCCACTGTGTGCTTGGCACTCCCTTGGTCTTCTGTTTGAGCTGCTGCGTTGCCCTTGTAGGTCTCCAGTAACTGCTGTGTTTCTTGCTCCTGTTCTGAAAGAGCCTTTAAAGGTGTCTCTTCTTTCTCTCTCAGCCTTTCAAGTTGGTCGTGTCCTTCCGCCACCTGTTTGGACAGTTTTGTGTTTTCAGCTGTCAGTTCTTCAATTTTGGCTTCCCTGGTTTTAATAGTGCTCTGCAACTGCTGCATCTCTTGCCTCAGTTCTGATAGAACGTTCTGTGATGTTTCATCTTTCTCTTTTAACTTTCTCACTTCATCACGAAGCTCAGGAATATCTGCCACTTGGTTGGACAGTTTTGTGTTTTCAGCTGTCAGTGCTTCAATTTCTGCTTCTCTGGGCTTGATGGACTCCTGAAGTTGGCTAATTTCCATCTTTTGTTCCAGAAGGATTTTCTGTGCTTTTTCATCCTTCTCTCTAAGCCCGATAATCGCCCGTGTCTGGCTGCGTACCATGGCCTCTGTGTCCTCACGGGCTGTTCGAACTTGTCCTCGTATTGTTTCAAGTCGAACGTCTTTCTTCTCCTTACAACTTTGCAGGGCCTTCTGTACTTGTCTGACTGTTAAGTTGAGTGTGGAGATGTCATCAGTTAGGCCTGTACAAGATTGGTTTTCTTTACTGACCACAGCCAGGTCTAAGCCTGTAATGTTGGAATGGTCCACAGGTGGCAGGTCTAGCATGAGGTCTGCAGAAGTGGTACTGTCCAGTCCTGTTCATTTATAGGATGATTCAGTTGGACATGAGATGGAAAAATCAAGTCATTTAACTACTGTAATACTTATGTAATAATGCAGATCTTCAAGTTCTTATATTGGCTTTCATTTGATCCCATACTCTTTGCTGATAACTAACATAGACCTGTATCATTATATACCATAGAATATTTAGTTGTCTGATATTATGATGCATTATTATGAACAAAACATGTCTAGATAAAGAGCTGTTGGGAAGTTACTAGTATTAGGGGCTATGAAATAATTAAATGAATGTTAACAAGGGAATTGAATGGTTGGTATGACCAGTTACCTTTTGCGGCAGGTATGTTGAGGATGTATGCCAAGGCGTTTCTGAATTCCTCTGCCTCGATGGTCGCCTTCACAGTGATGTTCTCAGCAGACAGTTGCTGTAAGGTCTCCTCCCTTGTTAAACAGCCATGCATCAGTTTGTCTAGTTCTCCATGTTTGTACATGAACCAAAGTTTGCCTAGCCCCACTAGGTCCGTACATCGCAGGTGGAACACAAGGCTGCCAAATGTTACATTAGGAACCACAATGCCACCTAGACTCTCCAATTCCTTGACTGTTTTCACCACTTCCATCAGGTCAGGGACAGTCTTGACTTCAGGTTCTATTTTTTTCAGTATATTGCGGGTGTCATCTCTTTTTATGGCAGTTGTGTACAGTGTCTTTTTGGCTGATGCCCATTGCCGTGCCTCCTTTGGCGTTTTGACACTGTCTTGCACTCTATCGACTATCCGTACCACAATATGTAGTATAGGTGGCTCGGCTGCTGACAAAAGAGATGTGCAAAATTAGTGCTAAAGGATTGTTGTTTTTACTGATTCATTGAACTGTACCGTGCCATATTTGTGTCTACTATTCAAATCCTAGTTTGTTGATATTATAATTATATATTTCTGTTGGTTATCTTCTGTAAACATCAAGAACAACATTGACAGTCAGGTAAATTCATATCAATCAGTAGTAAACTCATTCTTTGCTCAAACATGCATGTGTGCTATTTTCTCAATCAGTATCTTTTAGATTCATTTTGTGTATTGTTCATGCAGACATGCAAACGGTCTGGCTACGGCTCTAATATGCAGTGTGCATGGGGCAACAATCTTGCATGGCGCTCTGGATACATTGTTTATTTATGCATTTATGAATTTAAAAAGCGCAGCAAGTCTGAAGTATTTACCAATTATTTCGAGTTAATCTGCCGGTTTCAAGATCAAAGCAATTTCTAGTCGCCATATTGGATCGTCTGTGTTAGGAGTCTACATGGTGAAGTTTTCAATGTTTTTCTTCAGTCCACAGACGACAGCTGCATACAGTTAGAAATTAAAACTGTGGATGCTGTAATTAACCTCAAGTGGCTCATGAGATTATAGCATAGCACAAAATATCATTGTCAACTTATAAGTACAAACAATGTACTTGTATACTAAGTATTTGTCAGCCTCAAATTGCTTTGATGTTGAAACTTATAACTTTAAATTTGCTAACTAAGTTATGACTTGCTGCATTTTTTAAATTCATTCATGCATGTTATTAAACAATGTATCCAGAGCACCACACAAGGCCGTTGCCTGATGTGCATTGTCGTTTTAGGTTGTCTCTGTATCTATATAGCAGGTATAACCACCCTTCGGCGTAACACACCAGCTTGTTTGAGGTTATTTGAGGTGTTTATGCAGACCCACATGTACTAGTACATTGTACATGATTTTATTCTTGGGTAAGTTGAAAGATACATGAAATATTTGTCGATCTCTTTTACATTGTGAATTGAAATTACCATTTGTCGCCTTTTGGCTGGTCACTGGTGGCATTGGCTTTATATTCAAATCTGTTGAGGAGCAAACAAAGGTACATTGTAATTTTATACACACACACAACAGCATTTCAGTTACTAGTATTTCAATTTCAAACTAAATATAATTCATTACTGCTCATTCAATATGAAATGCACGAATTTACCGTACTATAATACCTTCAGCCTCCCTCCTCACTTTTGCCTTGGGGCCACTTACATCATCATCATCATCATCATCACTTACAGTTGGTGACAATCGACGCCGAGGCTGGCTTGCAGTTGAGTTTGGCTTTTCATTTAACTCTGTTGAGAAAGGGACAATCATTATATGACAGTGACTCTTGTCTCTTCACCACTGTCAGGCCTGTGATTATTATACAGAAATCTTGAGGACCTGCTCCTTATCTGCAAGTAAGAAGTTATCATAAAGAAGTTGTGTGAAGATCATGCATGCAGACTACTACTAGTACTATCAGGGCTCGAAATACCACCTGCATATGCAGGTTAATGCAAGTAAAATTGGAGCTGTGCAGGTATTTCTGGTGTCTACCTGCACCTAACCTGCACTGGTCCAAGCACTAGGTTTTATTCATAAATGTCCTATAATGTAGCTGTATATGGATTGTTATTAGCTGCATTGACCATCACCACCTATAAAGTATAAAAGAAAAAAAAACTAGCAATGGTTTATGAACAGTTTTAGTATGATCTATACTTCCAAAATTCTGAGTGGTGCAGGTTAAATTTGTCTGGTGCAGGTAATTTTCAATGTTTACTGGTACGGCTATGTTATTGTTTCAGGTATGTAGGTATTTTGAGCCCTGACTATGCATGTTTGGTATTTCTTTTGGCTATATATATGACTGTTGAATTATAACAACTTACTATTAGTATGTAAACATACCTTTTCTTTCATTCTCAGCAATCTTCTCTGCCTTCTCTGCGTAATCATCTCTGTCAATGTTTCTCAACAGGTTGGTCAGAAAGGAGATATCTCCCGGCTTTAACTTCTGTTTTTTCTCAAGCTGGTTAAAGATCTGGTGAGCGTCTGCTTTTTGGACGAATCTCGCGGGTAAAATCTTTGTCCCGCAGACATAGTTGCGGAGATCTGTAAGTTCTTGGTCTTCAAGGTTCCGGGATATCTCCAGGTACAGATCCTGGCGAGGACTGTTTGCCATCAGGAGAAGTTTTGCGCCGTAACACACGTCTGGACAAACCCCAAACCTCTCTGTACGTTCTTTTCACAAGACCAATTCTATTGAAGTTCAAAAATAGGGTGATGTTATATTTAATTTAGTAATAATAATCGATGTTTCTATAATTCTGCAACCTAAACGTCTTCTACTTAATATGCCCTCAGCTACTTACATGTAGCAAGCTGTGAATGCTACGTTTGGGTAAATACCGTTATTTTTGTAAAAATGGAAACATAGAGATTGCTTGGGCACGGTCCTATGGTTATCTGTTGTTACAGTATGCCAGGCAGGTAGGGCAAGAGTCCAAAGGTTGAAGGTGGCAGATTTTGTGGTTTTTCGTTGTTCCCTCATGAGTCTTTTCTTGTTTGGCACACGGGTTGCCTGCCATTAATAATTAACCGTACAACATAATGATCAAATTTTTCCTGGTGAAACATTTTGCCTACTGCCGTTTTCGAATAGGTGCTGGGGAAAAAAGGGACACATTGTCATTGATATAATATCAAATTAAATCAGATACACGATCAGTACTAGTAACCCTATTTTCTTTATTAAACTTAAAGTACACAGTTTTTAAACTTTTCAAAATCCTAAAGTGGTTAATGTTAGATATGTTGTGTTAAGTTTGAAGAAAAATGGTTAATATATTTCCTCTGAGTGATGTCACAGTGTTGATTGCTATAAATTACACCTTTCAATGTTCACCAGGTATGGAATCACTGATAGTCATATTTAAATCATGCAAGGCATGTTCAGGAACCTGCGACCTGCTAAGTTTTGCTGGGGACAAGAACAGCACCAGGTCCTGTAGCTGCAGTATTTTTATGTTCTAGGACTGCCAGCAAAGGCAAAAAGTTGCCAGAAAACTGTTGGGTTGTGCCTATATTGGAGCCATGCATATGTGATTTGACAACATTTTCTACTTGGAAAAGTTTTCCTAAAGCTGTTAACAGGTGTACATGTACAGACATTGGGAGTGATCAAACAAAACACCAGGAAGTGAAACTAAACTCTCACTGAAGTCTGTGGTGTTTGACAATGAAATGTAGAAAGATCTTGTAACATTTTGTTTTTGACACACTAACATCAGTTGTTAGGCAGACAACTTACCTTTATTTAGATTCTGAACTGCACAAACTAGCTGTTTCCTTGCACTGCTGTCAGCATTTACATGACTGTAGCGTCTCTTGTTTAAGGTCAAAGTGCAGTAGGAGTGACACCTGTTACAGCCCTCCTCATTGGTCAATTTCTTCATGGCAGTTGTTTACTCTTGTTAGTTTTTATGGCTACACAGCTTAATCCTTTTCCATACTTGAAACATTTATCATATTCACTAAACATGCATCAAAGACTAACTGGATAGTTTTATTTTGTGACAATGACCTTTCAACAGTTGGCACCAATCATAGATCCCATTACTGAACACCTGTGCATGATTCGTTACACCTGGCAGGTGCACCTAAGTAACAGTACACAACAACTTCAGGTGATTGAGGGTCAAAGTTTTCAAGCCTTGTAGTTCAAACATGGTTATAAAAACAGGTGTTTATTATATTATGATAATAGCCTGAACGCTTGAAAACTGTGGTGGCACAACTTAGACAAAAGAAAAAAATTGTTTTCACCCCCTCCAAATACAATGGTTTCACCTGTTGTACCTGGCATGCTGGGCCTTTGTTCCTGTTGTAAGACCAGTCAAGGTCACTTAGTGTTAATACAGACCTTGCCTGAAGTAAGCTGGTAGTAGTCTACTAGTACACACATGTATGTTCTTGGCTTTGATTGTCTGGGTGCAGTCTATTTCTAGTGATCTCCAACTATAAGTTTTCTTGTTTTGTGGGATACATTTGCTTCTTGTTCTTGATACTGTTAACTAGACTAAGTGCTTTATTTGAATACCTTTCCTGTAATTGTTTGAAAATCAGTAAGTGAGGGCTGAAAAACAAGCCTAGGGTAAAGTGTGATCAGAGCTGTTTGAGCCAAGTTCCTCATACCATGAAATCTTTGAAGATATTAAGTTTGGCAAAATGTTCGATGATATTTCCTTTCAAATGCCAACTAGAAAGAAAGACTGACTTTCAGCATCTAGCAAGGTAGGTCGCAGTTCAATTGTGACTGATAGTTTTTGACTTCCTTCTCTTGCATCTCATTAATTAATGTTATTGGGTGTCTCTTGCACAGTAACGATCACAGTAATTTGAATTTTCAGTTAGTAGACAGTCATAAAACATATAGTATTACTGTTAATCTTTATTGTTACGCCTTGAAGTTTGAGTTGTCCATCTTATTTCTTAGAAATGCGACAAATTTATGGATTGCTTATTGTTTGGTATAATAATTTGTGTAATTTAACTTGGTGGAAAAAAATTATGTTACTAAATTAAAAGACCTTGAAATGTTATCTATCATATGAAATGTGAAAGATATTCAAAGATTTGCAAAATATATGGCTCATTTTATCAGCTGCCGCACTTGCAGGTTTGTTTATTATATTCAACATATGCCAGATATGGATGAGATTCAAAAACAACACAATTCGATCTGAAACACCAGTTTATTCATGTATTTATTATATTATCATTCAATACAGCATTGCAGTGCACACAGGTTGCACGGCTGGGCACGTGACCATGTGATCTGTAGTTGTACTAATTCAATAACTAAATGATCATCGTAAAAAGCTGATAAAGATGTTATTCTTTAGATTACAGTTACATTAATACTTTCTATTCATTGTTTTATAATATTGATAACACATCAGAAAATCATAAGCTCACTACCATTAAGTCTGCAAGGACATTTTTTGGCAGCCACTATGAAACTGACTCTGAGAGTCCTCCCAATCATACAGTACTGATTGCAACATACTTTAGTATTCAACTCTGACAAATGCAAACGCGATAGGAACGCGTTACTGTCGCGTGCGCGTCGCGTGCGCGTCGCGTTACAGTTTAGCACCGCCACCGACAGGAACGCGTCAGAGTTTTTCCCTGTCGCGGCTGTCCCGGCCATTCATATGCAGTTACAAAGACACTTGGGAGGAGCACTAATCTGCCCCTGCTGGGCGGAACATAAACAACTTCATGGCCTGCCATTAGGTACAACTGGAATGTTTAAAATTTACATGGATATAAAGTATGTGGTTTACGGTTGGATGGTCGTGGGCCTTTAGCAGCTTTTCTTCTTTCATGCAGGGGCAATGTCATTCACTGTCATTCAGACTTTTAAAGAGAACATTCAACAAAATGCAAAAAGGGGTTGAGAGTTCATGATAATTTTTTATAGATACTAATAGAAGAGAATTAACACTGTAACAGTCATACAAAGCACCTCTGTCACACGCAGGGGCTTTATTTCATACTGTAGTTTTGTGTTTAATTCAAGTTAGAAATATTATTATGAGACACAGTCATTTTATTTGATAAATATGTAGTCCCTTGCAGCAGTATAGTCAAATACAGGATACCGGTATAAAATACTAACAGTCTGTGACATAAGTGTGATGGAAGATATGGTTGCTAGACCTGTGGTTTGCAGCTTCGGTGTACCTCCATAAACTGGTGTGCCCCTTTAAGGTAATAAAGCCATTTCCTGTTGCGTTCAATGTAATGTATCTCAAATTCTATCCGTTAGAAAAACTCAAGACGTGTTTATCAATTTAAAAAAACACAATGTTGAGGCAAGAGCATTATATAGGGTCTGGAGAGAATGCCAGTTTTGGTGCTAACTCATGTTCAGGTGACCTGTTATTACTAAGTAGTTGCCTCAGGTGCAGCCTGGAAAACTGTTAGGAAGAGAGGGACCCCTACTCAAGACTTCTCTTTTTCTAGTTTTACTAGATGCTTTGACCTTCTGCTTTGATGCAGTCTCCTCCTCCTCCTCCTCCTTCCTCTCCTCTTTCTTGACCTGCTTCTCTTGCTGCAGGGTCTCTTCTTCAACCTTCACCAGGGCATCTTTCATATCTTGCAATTGTATGGGCTTCTGAGCCTTCTCTTGAGCCTGGCTCAGGGCCCAGTCCTTCTCTTCTAGAGCCCTATCACTTCTCTCTTAGAGCCCTGTCCTTCTCTCTTAGAGCCATGTCCTTCTCTCTTAGAGCCCGGTCCTTCTCTCTTAGAGCCCGGTCCTTCTCTTCTATGGCCTCATTCCTTGTTTTGATAATGTCCTTCAACTGCTGCATCTCTTGCCTCAGTTCTGATAGTACATTTTGTGATGTTTCATCTTTCTCTCTTAACTTTCTCACTTCATCTCGAAGCTCAGGAATATCTGCCACTTGGTTGCACAGTTTTGTGATTTCAGCTGTCAGTACTTCAATTTCAGCTTCTGTGGCCTTGCCGTACTCCTGTAACTGCTGGATTTCCAACTTTTGTTGCTTTTGTGCTTTCTCCTTCTCTTGTGTCAGCCTGGTTATCTCCCCTGTCAGACTAAGAACCAGGACTTGATCTGTCTCCCCTCTGGCTGTTTGCACTTGTCCCTGTATTGGAACTAGACAGAAAATGGTAAATGGAACAGAACTTTTTAAAAAGATAAAAACTTGATCCCTGTCCAATGAAACTTAAGATCTGAGCCTAGAGACTTTTACTTTCAAATTCTGATCAAGGAAAGCATACGTACAGTGACTGTCCTATATCAAATTTCACGTTCTTGATTAGATTCAATTTTTAATTATGAGTAGTCTCATACTACCATTATCAGTGTCCTCACCAGGATTTTTTGTATACATGTATATAGGGCATCTTAGTTAGCATGGCCTTGATATTTTACTACCTTTTATGCAACTATTAACAGCAAAATGTACCTTTAGATGCCTCCATCATTGGGAATGGGCCACTTGCTGATGAGCTTTGCTCTTCTTTTAACTCTGTTGAGCAAGGTTTAAGCAAATTAAATACAGACTTACTACAGTTGCAAATAATAATGTACAGATCTACTACATCTAGACAACACACTTAGTCAAAATACCTGAGTATGGAAAAAAATTGATTTTTGATTAACAGTCATTACAACTGAAAGTAAATTTCATTTAAAAAATTAAAAGACTCATAATATTATATGTTCAGTCATACCATTATATTTGTCCTTCAGACTGTCCACCACATGTTGTAGTTCTGCATCTTGTAGGGCCTCCATCAGCACATGTATGGTGGCAGCGTTTCCTTTCAGCTTGTGCCATTCCTGCAACAGGTCCATACATCGGGACTTGTCATCCCGGTGTTTGGTGTCAATGTTGTCTATGTCTGGTCTTCTAAACCCAAGACACCAAGCCAGGTCCTTCCAGTCTGCACTTACTCGGTTCTTAATGAAGATAAAGTAGCTTTCAACACCTGCAAAGTGAACATATTATAAGTTACTGCATGTTAGTAGCATTTTCTAGAAGCATCATGGATGAAATTAATTATTTTGAAATTAGTCCTAACTCCAGAAAGGAGTGTAAGAATTATTTTCCACTAGTATCAATGTTTACAAAACCAGCAACTTTCTGCAGAATTCCACGTTTGGTGAAGCATCAGCTCCTTGAAGTTCCTACAAATAAGCTCCTTGGTGAACTACTAGACGTACGCATATGTGTGCTTGTACAACAATTATAATTCACACACACTAAAGTTGAACCATGCAGACCCTCACCCATGCATGAATTTCCTACAGTATAGACAGTTCCTTCATCATGAATATTTTTAATATCTGTAAAAAAAATAACCCTCTCTTCTGGAGCTAAGGACTCCTTTAAGGGAGCTACAGAAATAGATGTATGAGGAGACCAAGATGCAGTGCACCAATTTAAGAAAAAGTCGCCTGGTTGTAGCTGCAGTGTGTATGCAAGATCACTGCAGTAGTTCGTATAAATTTTACTTAATATATAATGTCCACAAAATGTTGGCATCCTGAGGAGAAAGTTGAAGGGAGTTGACCTATTTCAAATGTGCTGCAACTTTAGGAAAGACTTAAAAAGTTTTGTAAAAGTTTTTTTATTCAAGAAGCAGTCGTCACACATTCAAGTTGGGAAAAAAACTCAAAGACTCAGTGAGTATAGATATTACCAGACTGAGTATTTTTTGTATCTCACCTTGTGCAGACATTTTGCAAAGTCGTTGCCTGAATGGACCTCTCACCACGATTAATTTTTTTTCCTGAAATAGAGACATTCTGGTGATATTGCAATCCTTTCAGAAGGTTTGATGCAGTAACTAAATTAAGTATAACAGCAAAAGGGCTGAAAAATTGGTAGTGGTCAAACAGAGAGTTTTGTCAATAAAAGATTTGGTTAACAACTTCCCTCTTAAAGGATTTCAATGTAACACATTGTAATTTCTTACGCTTCATTCAAGTAGATAATAATTCTGACAGTGAGTGAGCTCACCTTGAATCAATGCGAAAGAACAGTTTTCCTTGACTACTTCCGAATCCGACTTCCAGCAGTCATGGCAGCGTCTCCCTATCTTATGTTAAGATCGAAGTCCAATGTGTTGTTTACAGACTTGTTACAGCCTTTCTCATTGGTTAGTACTTTCATCACAAACACTACATGCAGGTCAGTTGTTTTTTCTACCGGGTTATTCACTGGCTTTTGAAGTTTCATGTTACCTAAACACTTGGAAGTTAACCTTGTACATTTGTACATTCTATACCAAACACTTGAGATAGAGTATGTCAAGAGAGTTAGTTCTTTTGTGACAAATTTTCCAAACAATATAATGGAAGTCCTTCTCTCAAATACCGGAGTTTGCAAAATACTCTTTTCCCTTAACTTAAAAGAATTGTAATTTAGATGAAAAAACTGTCATTTGCTTGAATGTGTAATTATCCTGCCTTTCCACACACTGTCTTTTTCTTTTTCAAATATTTTAAAGCTTCTGAATGAGAATTAAATCCTGGAATAGGACTGGTGGCCGCGATACTTGAGATTGTGCTTCCATAAACTTCTGTGTGCTTCCTATTAGTCCTTTAACTCATTTCCCGTTAAATGTTTCATTCAAAATAATATGATAACACCGTCTCTGCAATCAAGGAAAAACTCACGACACCAAAAAGGCAGGATATCAAATTATATTGTGTATTTTTCATGAGCAAGTTAGAGCTACAGAGTAAGACTGCTGAATTGCATCACAAACATTCAAATGGAATGGAATTCATTGTAACAGTTGCATAATATTCGTAATATGTTTATTATAATAAGTATGACTAATATCATACAAAATGAACCATGACTGTAATGTGTCAGCATTAGCAAAGTGTTAACAGCCAAGGTTGGTAGAAGCGTAGGTGTAGTCATGTATTTTAATGACCAACCAACAGTGTATTTGCACAGCTAGCTAATATTATGCCTGGCCCAAGAGAATTGGTTACACCCAGTCTGGTTAAACAAAGCCTGAGGTAAACTAGAATACCTGAGCCACAGTGTTCTTCAAAGATTATTAAAAAATAAACTTGACACTATAAATGATAAGATGCATGACTGTCACAGTACAAGGTGCATGCTTGTAATCTACACTATTATATATATTGATATGAATCATATCTATAATAAATGCCAAATTCAAAGCCATTCTCTTTGCAATGAGCTCCTTAGTGTAATAAACACAATTGAATCTATAGTTATCAATTTCTTTGTAAAATTACTTTCTTCTAAATGTACTTACCGTTAAAAACAACTGGCTACACAGCATTGAAAATTTATTCTTCCTTAGTAAAGTAACCATTGCTTGCCCTTAATAATGGGCCCTTTTTTAAAAGCTCACTTAAACATTATTGGTGACTTTGTTGACGCTAAGATATGTGCTAAAATTCATATTATGGAGTTTAATGGTTAGATATTTTTTCAGAACGTTTATGGGTTGTTTTTTTAACAACTTGTGACAAATGGGACTCAAGTGGCTAAATCATTCAGTTTATGACTCCTATCACTGCTGCCTCAGTTGCAATTGAAGAACCTTTATCTGATCTTCAAGCACATCTATTCTGTCTTGGGATTCCCTTTCCCTTCCTATAGCCTGGTCCCTCTCCCTTTCAGCCCGTTTCGTCTGCTGTATAGCCTGGTCCCTCTCCTCTTCAGCCCGTTTCGTCTGCTGTATAGCCTGGTCCCTCTCTCCTCTGGCGTCATCCCTCTCCTGTCTGTACTGATCCCTGTGTGCACAAGCTTTCTCGTATGGAGTCAATTGCAAGGTGTTGTTGTGGGTATTGTAGTACTGCAGTTCGGTGTTATACACCTGAACTGCCACAGGAATGGCAACCTATGCAGGAGAATGTGTTAATTTTTATGGTACAAATTTACTTCTAGTAATATTGCTAAACCAGGATCTCATAGTGATCTTTGCCATGAATGATCTTTGCATGAAAATTCATCTCTGTGTTGGTAGAATAAAATAATTATAAAGAAATTGCTAAATAATAAAACTTTACTTCAAACACTGTAATAACTATAGTGACTTACCCCTCTAAATTTTCGGTCAATCTCTGTCGACCTTGTTTACAGAATGACCCTTTCTATCTATTTGCCAAATGATGTTAACCTTTTTTTTAATAACTGACATAAATCATGATGAAATATTTTCTGTTACACACTGCCCGTGCAAACAGAGGGGCCATCAGTTACAATGAGCCTCAATGGAGTTGACATTACAAAGAGTATAGAATACACAATGGGCAGCGCAAACCTTAGCTGGGTAGACCGCCTGGGGCCTATTGGTGTTACCGAGCCTCTCATTTGCCCACTCTCCCCCCTGCTGTCTCCTGCACTTCTCGTTGAAACTCCTTTTGGCAGGTGTATTCTTGACCAGTTTGTCAATGAAATCCTGCTGACCTCTCTGTGGGCCTTGCCATGCTGGCAGTTGTCCTTTTTGTTGAGCCTGTTGAATTGCCTCCTCAAATGTGAGATTGTTCTCTATCTGCTGTTGTTGGGCATCTGTTGGTGGTGCTGCCTTCATTTTACTCACCTGTTGATTACCTGCCAGTGGATGAGTTATGTTTGTGTTGGATGAGTCAGTGTACAGGATTTACCATTAAACAAAAAGTTATTACAACTTCAAGCAGTTATGTATTTCTTCAGTTTACTAGCTGAAGAAAAAGGCATACATACCAACCAGAATGATGTTCATTGGAATTAGTATTAGGTACAATGCAAAAGTAAATCTGCTAAAATCTGTAACATTGTTCTGCCAACACAAGACTTTGCCCAAAACACTGGGATTGAAGAACCTCCATGCATATATTATAATAATGATAATGATTCCTTTTCATCAAGGATTTAAGATTTTTAGACCAATAGTAAAAGTGAAATTATGGAGCATTATTTGAAAGAACCATTAAGAGCAATAAGGTTCTTAGTTGACGGCTTTATCATTTCCAAAATTCAGCTACTTGTTCCTGTAAGCATGTCACATGGCCATGTCTGTGACACCAGCATATGTGCTTATTTGTCACCCCATCATTATACAATGTCAAAAATAAGAAAGTAATATACTTACCTGCCATTTTGGAGGTCCAAATGTTTTTACAGTCTGATAAAAAGTGACAAAGACTTGGTTCCCTGACTACTTTATTTACCTAAATGCTACAGAGCTGCATCTACGGATCAAAGTGCGTTTTGATCTCAAAGTCCATTTGGACAGCCTTTCCCATTGGTCACTTTAATTTGTCACAAACATTACATGATCTATCAATTGGTCATGAGACTTGCTTCTGTTTTGTTACAATGGTTTTTAAACAAATATTCTGTACCAATCATAGACCCTTTACGGGACACCTGCATATTATGATTAACAGCAATGTGGCTATAAATTGGTGTTTACATGTATGTCTGAGTACGTGTTTGATTTACATCATAAGTCATAAAGTATTGATTCCTTTGGCATATTGATCACTAAAAAAAAGTAAAAGAATGTTGCGAAGAAGGGTGAACTGGTAATCATGAATTCCTTTGCAGTACTTAATACCTTTGAAATTGAAGTTCAAGCCTGGTAAAATAAAGTAATATTTGATGAGGATGTTCTTTATTTAAGATTCTGGTCCAAGTACAAAAATTCCTTCCTCTCTTAGATTAACATTTATTTATTTATTTGCAAATTCATGCCCGTAGGCTAATTGCAAGGGTACAGACAGTAAAAAGTGTCTATTCTATACAGCTATCTTATGATTCTACATACTTTACTGGGAGGTTTGACTTCTTCTTTGGAGGCAGTGGCTGATGAAAAGTCCTATGTTAATAATACAGTCAAAACACATTTGTCTTTAAGTGTTACCATTTATTACAATGGGTCATTACAAAGGTTTATGCCAAAAAACAGTTACTCAAGCAACTGGACATGAAATCCTAACGTCTGACCGTTTCCAAAAATCATACCAAGTTGCTGGAGAACATGTGTAACTGCTTTTTGGCATATCTTATTACCTGGATATCTAAGTCCTTACTTAGTATGAAAAAGGGTTATTTTGCAGTGTTTGATATGACAAATTTGCAAGCAAGTGCAGCACATTACCAATAGTACAGTAACTGTATAAGAGAATGTTATTTTTTTGGTTTCTGGAAAAACAGACAAATGTAAATTTAGATGTCAAGGTAGATATCCTGATCGGAGTCTCTGTTGACAGAAACTCTGAATTTGTACTGGCATAGCCTGTGTTTACACAAGCTCTCTCGCCGGCTGGGCTTAATGACCCCCTCCCCCCGGCGGCAATCGTAGGGCCGGCCGCTAGGGGCGCGATTTTAGTCAGGCTAGTACTGGCAGAACCATCGATTCTGCTGGCATAGATTCCTTTGGTGTCTTATTGCTAATTGTATACAATATCCACTCCCCTTGTAGATACAGTAGAATATGCCGTCCTCTCCACCTTCATTTCCCTGCATATTGATATGGATTGATTTCAAATAATACGTAAATCTATTGAGCTTAAGTCATTAATATTATCAATAATTCCATTTGTAAGCGACACAGTTTGATCAATGCAATCAGACTTTAAACAAAGTTGCTGCAGCACAGTTACTGTGCCCACACGCTGTAACTCAAAAGTTTTATGTGTCTTTTTCCACAGTGTCTCCTGAATGGAAACTGCTTGGTGAGACCCTCTAGTCGTCACAGTCAGATGCGGGGTCGTCTGGGCTGGTCGGGTCGTAGTGTTTAAAGCGGAACATGATGACATCACCATCAAACACACCAATCAGGTCCACCCCTGGGGTACACAAGAGGATGAATTGTAAAGTTTGCTCATATCTTATAAATTGAATCTTCTTAGATGATTTACAATACTATTAATAGGAAGGAATTTTTCTTTGTTGAGTCTGTATACACTGTAGAAATACATACTTGTTGGAGGATTTACCTTGGATTTATGTACTAAGAGGATATCATACCTTGCGGATTTATCTTAGTGGGCCACTGGCACTTATATTTCTGGCCGCCACAGATACATGACAGTCACTTATTGATTACATTATTTGTTTAAATGTGTTGGGGCACTTTGGAAGATATATGTACATGTACAATGTGTGTATAATTGATATACAAATTGCATGTCACCTTTCGAACCTTACGTAGCATTCTGATAAAAAACATTGGCTTGCTTCTGTCAAATAAAGTCCTAAAGATACCGTGTATATACATGTATACACCTGACACTAAGAAACTGAAGTGTTACTGTACATATTCTTTAATGATATTCTTTGTAATATACTTATTTTGTTGTGCTGCTTTGTTGAGTACACAGCAAAGTGCATTAGATTTACTCTGATAACAGAAAACATTAATGAATAAAGTGCATATTATACATTGTACAAAATGCATCTTGATATTAAACCAGTGTGAAGTCTTCAACTTTATTTGTTTGAGTGCTTCAGATACTCAAGTATGTCTAGTAAGATACAACAGAAAAGGTTTAACTGTAGTTAACAGTGTTAGACTTACCGCGGTCAAACTTGACTTTCTTCTTGTTCTCGAAGCGCCAGAAGGTCCTTTCTGCCTCGCTCACCTTCACTCCGTTGATGGAAGTGATCATGTGAGACGACAGATACCCATAATACTCTGCCTGGAATCTGGGAAAACAATAACAGCAAAAATGACCACAACAGCTAATCTATTTCCTTGTTTGTTTGTTTTTTCCCATTTCAAAGTGAAAATTCAGCACGAGATATAAACAGAGGGATGAGAGGAAAGGTATCAGACTTTTTTATTTCTTTTTTTCATGCATTTAAAAGATATTACAGTAATATGTATACAAAGGAAAGCATAATGTTATGGAAAGTGTAAAGACAAAAATCTAAATAATATTCCAGAACAGTCGGTAAACGAGTTTTATCGGACTATCTTTACTCCCTGAAGTCGTGTGCCAAGGTACAGTTTTTCCCTCAGACTCTGCTGACCGCCAAGTTTTGTAATATTTTCTTACTCCGAGAACACACCTAGCCTGAGTATCCTGGCTAAGTTTACCAGGGCACTCATACCCCCCCCAAACCCACATACCAGGATTGAATCCCCGTCAACCTAACTTGGACGATACTCACGACAGGCTACAACAGACCTGAGTCAGCTAATTACTAGTGCAGATGTGCCATACGTGGCAGACACTGTCATTCTTGTATAGGACTGTTTAGCCATAATGCATAACCAAAGCTCCAGGGCTGATATCTAGAGTTTAACCATGTTGAGTACTGTCCAAAAGAGGCCATATATGAACACAATGAGTTTAACACCAACTCACGTGAAGTCTGGGTCGTCAGCTGAGGCCTGCAGCAGCAGAGTGTAGACAGAGCTGCGGGGTGGGACGGACATGGAAGCCCGGTATGGCTGGAACGCTGGGTCAAGGTCGTTTCTCACCTTCAAGGTCACCGTTGCCAAGCCTGTGCCTGATAATGGGAAGAGATCAATAGGAGCAAACAATATAAAATACATATTTGTTTTTTGAATTTGGTTTGAAATTTCAAACCAATTAATAGACTTTAGGCAGTAATTTAATTAACGTTACATAGTACAGTCCTGTACCATTTACTAGACTTAGTATTACATGTTGGTATATGTGGCTGCGCCCATCTCGGTTTTGAAGCCCTTAGGCCACACAACTTTGTGCTACCACTACAGCAGGGGCCTATCTACTAGTCCACTGGTAGTGGTGTACATGTTCAACTGCTATTCTCTCACAAATGCAGAGTGCTAAGCAGAGAAAGCAGTATGTACTATTCTCCAAGCAGAGGTTGAGTCGCAACAAGGAGCTTTTATCATAAAAGCTCCTTGGTCGCAAGGATAAAAGCCGTAGTCTGAATTTTTACCGGCTCGCTCTCCTCAAAATCTATTGCTATTACATGTACAATGTACTACTATTTACGCAACCTAACCTCATTCTCTTATTTTCATTCGACCTCTGCTTAGACAGGGAATGTACTGATATCATGATTGCAAGGTGAACACTAAGTCTTTGCACCATATAGACCACACAGAAAAATTGAAGGTGCCAAAATGACACAAACAGAGACAACATGTAGATATAGCTGCACTTGGAAACTGGAATTGATCAACACTATTGTAATAAAAGCACTGCCCCAGAGACGTTGCCAAACATCTCTATCCAAGGTGGCCAATTTCAGAAGAAAAAAAAGGTTGAAGTCGGATTAAATCGGATTACATCAAATCGGAATCCATCCGGATTTCATAATCCGGATTAATTTCGGATTACTTCTTGTGGCACTGCATTTTCGAAATAAAGACATTGACGGACTCCTTAAAGGAGAAATAGCGTGCACATGTAAACTTGACCACCTCCTTGGCTCGCCAAGGTCACGTCTTCTTCCTCCAGAGGTCTCGGGCGGTTTCCGTGGATGGCGTCTAGCTCCTTGAAGAAAGGACAGAACACTCGGTCCTGACTCCCGCCCTTGTCGTTGTGTTCCTTCGCTTTCCTGTACCGGCATTTCATGTTCTTGACCTTCATGCGACACTGGCTGGCCGTCTTGCTGTACCCGCGCAGCGCCAGGCCGGCAGAGATGTCCTGGTAGATCTCATGGTTGCGGTACGTCCCTTTGAGCTTGGTCTGCGTCTCCCGGCTTCCGTACTGGGACAACAGGAGTCTCACCTCCTCCATACACCAGCTAGCCACTTCTGTGGCCGCCATCGCAAATCACTTCTTTTAATATAAAACGTGAATGTAACAGGACGCTATGAAAGAAGAACGCTAAACAAAGTTGAGAATTTCGTAATATTTGTTGTCGTGTATGTACTCAAGTTCATTGGCGGGAGCAAGGCTACTTTTTGCACACGGCACCGAGGATGAGAGTGACCCGCGAACCCAAAGGTGTGACGTCATTATCCCGGAACGTCCGGGATTGGATCATGGATGCGCGCGCGAAAATCAGTGTGCAGTGAATCTGGATAAGTCCGGATTACACTAGTACTCTATCTGCATTGATTCGGATTAACTTTAAAAGTATAGAGGTGAATCAGGAAATTCGGGCCGTTACAACTCGGGCAAGAAGGGTTGACGAAACCCGTGCTTTTTAATAAGTAAGTTTTATTGCCAATTCATGCCCGTGGGCTAATTGCAGGTAACATACAAGATTCAAACAGTGTAAAATACAATATCACAGGTGTCTAGTCTAAAACTAGTGAGAGCTAACTCTAGATCCTGGGTTATTGGGTCCGACTCCTTATTTGAAGACAGTGGAAGACGAAAGAATCCACTTTTCTATTATGTGGGGGTTTTGTGATGTTAAAAGGAGGACTGTTTTCTTTTTATCATTGAATGTGAGAAAGTTTGGATGGAATTTGATGGCCTCTTTGAACAGCTCTTTTCTTTCTTGGTTATAGAGAGGGTAGTTTGACATGAAATGTGTTTCGTCTTCCACCACGTTTGACATTGTTTGCACGTTCTTTCACACACGGATAGCCTCTTGTACCGTCCTCTCTCAATTTCGAGAGGATGGGCACTAATTCTAATTTTGCTGATTGCCGAGCGTAAATCAAAATTATCTAATTCTAAGTATAATAGTTCAAAGTAAAAGTTTAATAGCGTTCCCAATTGCAAGCAGGTGTAGGGTCAGTATGTTCATACCGTGCCGGTATAAAGTTGTTAACGTTATATCAAAAGGGAAAATAAAATTCAACACCCGAAGGATCTTCTTTAGGGCCCAGGATTTTGGTGCCAAACTGGAAATACGCTCCTGACAAAACATTAGCAATTTTCTTTCTTTCTTTTCTGGAAATGTCCAACAGATAAAACATTAACCTTTTTGTTTTCTTTTCTCCCCCCCCCCCCTTTTTTTGGAACAGTCATATACTACTATGATATTACTATTTGTCATTCTAAAACTTTTCAACTAGTGTTTGTGTTCAGTCATTTTGCAACCTTGTCAAAACATTTGAGAACATTTGTAGACACGTTTGTACGGCACCGATGCCACAGGTAATGAGCCTGTCACTTTGCACAATGTCTCGCATGCTGTGGTTAATGAGGGCCTCCCTGCTGCAACTGTCAGGCTGGCCGCTAGGAGCGTGATCTAGCCAGGCGAGCTAGGTAATGTGATATAATGTAGAGTCGACTTTGCAAAGAAATGACCTTAAACATTGATCTTATTTGTTATCCTTCCGATCCTAAAATTACAAAAGGGGAATCAAATATCAACCTGACCCTCCCCTTATTCTGCAATGGTGACAGACTCAGTGTTTGCGTTCTTGGTGCACCATTTACTTCGCAAATAAGTTCAACACCGTTACGTGCGCTACGCCACGCACATGCCCCAGTTTCTTTCCCAGACTGCTTGAATTGAAAAGTAAAAAAAAAAAAAAAAACTCGACAATAGAACAGCCTTGCGGAGAAAGTGTTTTTCAGATGAATTAAAGTGACAAGATAGAGCGACCACTACTTAATACTCTCTTTAAACATTAACCTTCCACTTGTTGTTAAGTGTTACAGTGGTCCCGCCGGCCATATATTCTGAAGAACAATGGGGTCTGACATGTTGTTTTTTACTGGGGGGGGGGGGATCTTTTATTCTTTCTTCTGAGTTTCCTTACACTTTCATCTGTTGTGTCGCGTTCCTCCGAAGCTGGCCGTGTTACGTCGAAGGATGGTTATACCTAGCCTCCATAGCAGGCTCTCTGGGGCCTTTTTTATCTCATAATACACTTCTGTTGGCCATTTCCTTCACTGGGTCGCTAATTGCCAGTAGTCAGCGACGGCAGGGTTATACCGGCTACAGTATATAGATGCAGGCACAGATACACAATACAGATATTGCGTTACACTGACCACAGTAGCCCTTTATCATCTATCATTCAATGACGTTATGGAACCATCGCCCCTTGCATGGACTTGCTATCCTCAAGACAGACGAAACATAGGCAGGCGTATAACGGTATGGAGAAGGACTGTAGACTGCCGGAAGAAGAAGGCAGCACGGAAGACTTGGCTTGAGATAAGATAGATGGCCCATCATATAGGAAGGACTGGAGGAACTTCGTCAGCACCATATACATGTGCCTTTAGCCACCCGAAACTGGGCGAAACTCCCTTCCACGGGAGACTCCCTTTCTCGGCCAAAAGCTCCCCCGTCCGACTGAAACGGAGGCTACTCCAACAGGAGCGAAGAGAATTGAGCCAGTTTAACGTACCCACCATGACTTAAGGAGACTCGAGCTTAACAGGTTGGCCCTGCTAAAGCGGTTACTTGCCGTGCCAGAAAACGATTCATCCCCAAAAATTGCTGTATTACATAGAAGCCGACCACACCCTAACTAATTCTATGCTCCCTGTGTCTCAAGCATATGCCTGCGAGTTCTCTTGAATTCAAGGATCTGAGCTGACAATTCATTTGGTAAATCCAACCGCCTAACTCTTACCTGCCATGGTGCAAGTAGAGGAGAAGTTGTACGGTAGCAAATTTGAAATACCAACTCCAGAATAGCAGCGATGTCAAAGCGCACTGCGTCCCGTCGGTGTGTAACTCAACGGGGCTGCTTTTGTCGTTTTGAGTAAACAGGGGGAAAGTGATATACCTACTTTCACTTTTGAACTAACAAAAGGTTCGTGGCAGGTGCCGCGGTGCGTCGCCACTAGCTATAGTTTTCGATGTTGACGGAACTGAAGCAGATACGTGCGGATATAGGTGGCCTCTTACCCTTATCAGGGCTTTATAAACATACACGTGTATGTACATATTTACATATTTATTTTTCTTTGAGTACAACAGTGACCGTACAGTGCAAAACTGTCTAAAACAGCCACTGTTTAATGAAATTCCAATGACCTTTCTTACTGTTGCTATTATTATATTACAGATTGTCTTAAAAGTGTATAATTGTACCAAGAACGTTAATATCCACAGTCTTACATTTTATCCCCATGACAATTTTATCATTGCAATAGTTTTTCATTGTAAAAATCAACAGGCTTTTAAATTCACGTAGCATTTGCTGTCAATAGGGGCCCTCAAACCTTGATCCGCTCTGCAATAGTCACAGAGTCAGTGTTTTCGTTCAGGCTAGGTTCCATTTACTTCTCACTTTAAGTTCAACACCACATACTCCACACATTTTTCCAGACCGGGTGAATAATAGCCTGATAAATCGCACCTATTCAAGCCCGCCCAACAACCGCCGGCCCCAGTATAGTGGCCAGTTACAGCCCCTTACAGCAGAGTTTGCTTTTCACAGACTAGCTATATATAGGTGCATAGACTGGGTAAAAAAATAGAAGAAAAGACAGAATCACATTGGTGAGAAAGTGTTTCTTCGCGAGCTAGGAGGAGGGTTTGAGATGTCAGGATCACAAACTACACCCTTGACCTTCAACTTGGCGTTGAGTAAACAGCTGTCCCAGTGCCCATTTATCTTAGAGGTCTGACAGGTCTGCACAATGGGGTCTGACAGGTTGTTTTTGAAGGGAGGGCGTCGATTTTTTTCTCTTATGAGGTTCCTTTCATTTTCTCTCCTTTCCTCTTAAACGATCCACTCTTGAGCTCTCTAGGGACTTGAACCTGTCCATGAAGATCCACTAAGGTTGATCAAATGTTGCGCATCTCCAAACAGATTTTCACGAGGTCCGTTATTAGAGCTCTAGCCTATAAGGGTTTGTATTTCACCGACCATGGAGCTTATTAAGTTAACACCTTTGCACGAACCACTACCCTAGCAAGTTTCAGGTCGAGTTATAACATGTTGGCTGTACTAATTCGATTAACTTACCATCATGATAAAGAAATTTCATCCCCACAACTTGCTATATATTGCATAGAAGCCGACCACAACCTGATTCTACCCCCCCCCCCCCGTCTCAATTAGCTTATGTGTGGATTAAGCTGCATGAAAATTTACTAGACGTTTACTCGCTCTCTAAAGCCAACACTCCTACCTGCCATATTATTCAGTTGTTAGTCAGCTATAGTAACCAAGACTTCAAAATAGTCGGCGGATTCTCTGGTGCCGATGGTATGATGCACGCAACAGGACGGGGTCAGTTTGACTGCCTACGTAAAGAGGGTCTGCATGCTCTTTTCCGTAAGGCGTGGGCAGCCTATTCTAACTCGTAGGGAAAACCATCTTCTCTACGTAATTCGTAGCAAGGTAACCAAATTTAGCGTAATTGCCTTTCTTGATTTAGCGTAATACATAGGGGGTTCTTCTGAATTCAGCGTAAATCGTTGTCGGGACCCCCCATGCAGACCCTCC